>NW_027443142.1:0-301263 GCF_048569485.1 Anomaloglossus baeobatrachus
GAGGCAGTCCTACACTAAAATATTTTTATAAAATGTGCCATACGGCCTCACATATGAATAGTAGAACTGCTCTTAGCAGCACTCACCTGGTCTATTTCAATCCCGTACCCATGACTGAGTCATGGCTGTGGGCAGGACAGGTCCAAGCAAATGCTGCATGAAGTAAATAGCCTGTGGACAAGGCCTGATGACAATGTGAACAGTCACCAACCGCAAAAATCTAGACAGATGGAATACATCCCAAATTGGGGTGCATAGCAAAGTGGGGGTCAGCCACCGACCAATTCAATGAAGAAAAACAAAAAGCCAGCACTAAATGTGCACTTCAGCACTAAACATTCCAAACTGTACTTATTATAAAAATTTTGAGATTTTTGGCAAAAAATTGCAATTTCTTGAGCTGCCTCGCCACGTCACGGCAAATCTCATTTGAGGCAGTCCTACACTAAAATATTTTTATAAAATGTGCCATACGGCCTCACATATGAATAGTAGAACTGCTCTTAGCAGCACTCACCTGGTCTATTTCAATCCCGTACCCATGACTGAGTCATGGCTGTGGGCGGGACAGGTCCAAGCAAATGCTGCATGAAGTAAATAGCCTGTGGACAAGGCCTGATGACAATGTGAACAGTCACCAACCGCAAAAATCTAGACAGATGGAATACATCCCAAATTGGGGTGCATAGCAAAGTGGGGGTCAGCCACCGACCAATTCAATGAAGAAAAACAAAAAGCCAGCACTAAATGTGCACTTCAACACTAAACATTCCAAACTGTACTTATTATAAAAATTTTGAGATTTTTGGCAAAAAATTGCAATTTCTTGAGCTGCCTCGCCACGTCACGGCAAATCTCATTTGAGGCAGTCCTACACTAAAATATTTTTATAAAATGTGCCATACGGCCTCACATATGAATAGTAGAACTGCTCTTAGCAGCACTCACCTGGTCTATTTCAATCCCGTACCCATGACTGAGTCATGGCTGTGGGCGGGACAGGTCCAAGCAAATGCTGCATGAAGTAAATAGCCTGTGGACAAGGCCTGATGACAATGTGAACAGTCACCAACCGCAAAAATCTAGACAGATGGAATACATCCCAAATTGGGGTGCATAGCAAAGTGGGGGTCAGCCACCGACCAATTCAATGAAGAAAAACAAAAAGCCAGCACTAAATGTGCACTTCAGCACTAAACATTCCAAACTGTACTTATTATAAAAATGTTGAGATTTTTGGCAAAAAATTGCAATTTCTTGAGCTGCCTCGCCACGTCACGGCAAATCTCATTTGAGGCAGTCCTACACTAAAATATTTTTATAAAATGTGCCATACGGCCTCACATATGAATAGTAGAACTGCTCTTAGCAGCACTCACCTGGTCTATTTCAATCCCGTACCCATGACTGAGTCATGGCTGTGGGCGGGACAGGTCCAAGCAAATGCTGCATGAAGTAAATAGCCTGTGGACAAGGCCTGATGACAATGTGAACAGTCACCAACCGCAAAAATCTAGACAGATGGAATACATCCCAAATTGGGGTGCATAGCAAAGTGGGGGTCAGCCACCGACCAATTCAATGAAGAAAAACAAAAAGCCAGCACTAAATGTGCACTTCAGCACTAAACATTCCAAACTGTACTTATTATAAAAATTTTGAGATTTTTGGCAAAAAATTGCAATTTCTTGAGCTGCCTCGCCACGTCACGGCAAATCTCATTTGAGGCAGTCCTACACTAAAATATTTTTATAAAATGTGCCATACGGCCTCACATATGAATAGTAGAACTGCTCTTAGCAGCACTCACCTGGTCTATTTCAATCCCGTACCCATGACTGAGTCATGGCTGTGGGCGGGACAGGTCCAAGCAAATGCTGCATGAAGTAAATAGCCTGTGGACAAGGCCTGATGACAATGTGAACAGTCACCAACCGCAAAAATCTAGACAGATGGAATACATCCCAAATTGGGGTGCATAGCAAAGTGGGGGTCAGCCACCGACCAATTCAATGAAGAAAAACAAAAAGCCAGCACTAAATGTGCACTTCAGCACTAAACATTCCAAACTGTACTTATTATAAAAATTTTGAGATTTTTGGCAAAAAATTGCAATTTCTTGAGCTGCCTCGCCACGTCACGGCAAATCTCATTTGAGGCAGTCCTACACTAAAATATTTTTATAAAATGTGCCATACGGCCTCACATATGAATAGTAGAACTGCTCTTAGCAGCACTCACCTGGTCTATTTCAATCCCGTACCCATGACTGAGTCATGGCTGTGGGCGGGACAGGTCCAAGCAAATGCTGCATGAAGTAAATAGCCTGTGGACAAGGCCTGATGACAATGTGAACAGTCACCAACCGCAAAAATCTAGACAGATGGAATACATCCCAAATTGGGGTGCATAGCAAAGTGGGGGTCAGCCACCGACCAATTCAATGAAGAAAAACAAAAAGCCAGCACTAAATGTGCACTTCAGCACTAAACATTCCAAACTGTACTTATTATAAAAATTTTGAGATTTTTGGCAAAAAATTGCAATTTCTTGAGCTGCCTCGCCACGTCACGGCAAATCTCATTTGAGGCAGTCCTACACTAAAATATTTTTATAAAATGTGCCATACGGCCTCACATATGAATAGTAGAACTGCTCTTAGCAGCACTCACCTGGTCTATTTCAATCCCGTACCCATGACTGAGTCATGGCTGTGGGCGGGACAGGTCCAAGCAAATGCTGCATGAAGTAAATAGCCTGTGGACAAGGCCTGATGACAATGTGAACAGTCACCAACCGCAAAAATCTAGACAGATGGAATACATCCCAAAATGGGGTGCATAGCAAAGTGGGGGTCAGCCACCGACCAATTCAATGAAGAAAAACAAAAAAGCCAGCACTAAATGTGCACTTCAGCACTAAACATTCCAAACTGTACTTATTATAAAAATTTTGAGATTTTTGGCAAAAAATTGCAATTTCTTGAGCTGCCTCACCACGTCACGGCAAATCTCATTTGAGGCAGTCCTACACTAAAATATTTTTATAAAATGTGCCATACGGCCTCACATATGAATAGTAGAACTGCTCTTAGCAGCACTCACCTGGTCTATTTCAATCCCGTACCCATGACTGAGTCATGGCTGTGGGCGGGACAGGTCCAAGCAAATGCTGCATGAAGTAAATAGCCTGTGGACAAGGCCTGATGACAATGTGAACAGTCACCAACCGCAAAAATCTAGACAGATGGAATACATCCCAAATTGGGGTGCATAGCAAAGTGGGGGTCAGCCACCGACCAATTCAATGAAGAAAAACAAAAAGCCAGCACTAAATGTGCACTTCAGCACTAAACATTCCAAACTGTACTTATTATAAAAATTTTGAGATTTTTGGCAAAAAATTGCAATTTCTTGAGCTGCCTCGCCACGTCACGGCAAATCTCATTTGAGGCAGTCCTACACTAAAATATTTTTATAAAATGTGCCATACGGCCTCACATATGAATAGTAGAACTGCTCTTAGCAGCACTCACCTGGTCTATTTCAATCCCGTACCCATGACTGAGTCATGGCTGTGGCGGGACAGGTCCAAGCAAATGCTGCATGAAGTAAATAGCCTGTGGACAAGGCCTGATGACAATGTGAAACAGTCACCAACCGCAAAAATCTAGACAGATGGAATACATCCCAAATTGGGGTGCATAGCAAAGTGGGGGTCAGCCACCGACCAATTCAATGAAGAAAAACAAAAAGCCAGCACTAAATGTGCACTTCAGCACTAAACATTCCAAACTGTACTTATTATAAAAATTTTGAGATTTTTGGCAAAAAATTGCAATTTCTTGAGCTGCCTCACCACGTCACGGCAAATCTCATTTGAGGCAGTCCTACACTAAAATATTTTTATAAAATGTGCCATACGGCCTCACATATGAATAGTAGAACTGCTCTTAGCAGCACTCACCTGGTCTATTTCAATCCCGTACCCATGACTGAGTCATGGCTGTGGGCGGGACAGGTCCAAGCAAATGCTGCATGAAGTAAATAGCCTGTGGACAAGGCCTGATGACAATGTGAACAGTCACCAACCGCAAAAATCTAGACAGATGGAATACATCCCAAATTGGGGTGCATAGCAAAGTGGGGGTCAGCCACCGACCAATTCAATGAAGAAAAACAAAAAGCCAGCACTAAATGTGCACTTCAGCACTAAACATTCCAAACTGTACTTATTATAAAAATTTTGAGATTTTTGGCAAAAAATTGCAATTTCTTGAGCTGCCTCGCCACGTCACGGCAAATCTCATTTGAGGCAGTCCTACACTAAAATATTTTTATAAAATGTGCCATACGGCCTCACATATGAATAGTAGAACTGCTCTTAGCAGCACTCACCTGGTCTATTTCAATCCCGTACCCATGACTGAGTCATGGCTGTGGGCGGGACAGGTCCAAGCAAATGCTGCATGAAGTAAATAGCCTGTGGACAAGGCCTGATGACAATGTGAACAGTCACCAACCGCAAAAATCTAGACAGATGGAATACATCCCAAATTGGGGTGCATAGCAAAGTGGGGGTCAGCCACCGACCAATTCAATGAAGAAAAACAAAAAGCCAGCACTAAATGTGCACTTCAGCACTAAACATTCCAAACTGTACTTATTATAAAAATTTTGAGATTTTTGGCAAAAAATTGCAATTTCTTGAGCTGCCTCGCCACGTCACGGCAAATCTCATTTGAGGCAGTCCTACACTAAAATATTTTTATAAAATGTGCCATACGGCCTCACATATGAATAGTAGAACTGCTCTTAGCAGCACTCACCTGGTCTATTTCAATCCCGTACCCATGACTGAGTCATGGCTGTGGGCGGGACAGGTCCAAGCAAATGCTGCATGAAGTAAATAGCCTGTGGACAAGGCCTGATGACAATGTGAACAGTCACCAACCGCAAAAATCTAGACAGATGGAATACATCCCAAAATGGGGTGCATAGCAAAGTGGGGGTCAGCCACCGACCAATTCAATGAAGAAAAACAAAAAGCCAGCACTAAATGTGCACTTCAGCACTAAACATTCCAAACTGTACTTATTATAAAAATTTTGAGATTTTTGGCAAAAAATTGCAATTTCTTGAGCTGCCTCACCACGTCACGGCAAATCTCATTTGAGGCAGTCCTACACTAAAATATTTTTATAAAATGTGCCATACGGCCTCACATATGAATAGTAGAACTGCTCTTAGCAGCACTCACCTGGTCTATTTCAATCCCGTACCCATGACTGAGTCATGGCTGTGGGCGGGACAGGTCCAAGCAAATGCTGCATGAAGTAAATAGCCTGTGGACAAGGCCTGATGACAATGTGAACAGTCACCAACCGCAAAAATCTAGACAGATGGAATACATCCCAAATTGGGGTGCATAGCAAAGTGGGGGTCAGCCACCGACCAATTCAATGAAGAAAAACAAAAAGCCAGCACTAAATGTGCACTTCAGCACTAAACATTCCAAACTGTACTTATTATAAAAATTTTGAGATTTTTGGCAAAAAATTGCAATTTCTTGAGCTGCCTCGCCACGTCACGGCAAATCTCATTTGAGGCAGTCCTACACTAAAAAATTTTTATAAAATGTGCCATACGGCCTCACATATGAATAGTAGAACTGCTCTTAGCAGCACTCACCTGGTCTATTTCAATCCCGTACCCATGACTGAGTCATGGCTGTGGGCGGGACAGGTCCAAGCAAATGCTGCATGAAGTAAATAGCCTGTGGACAAGGCCTGATGACAATGTGAACAGTCACCAACCGCAAAAATCTAGACAGATGGAATACATCCCAAATTGGGGTGCATAGCAAAGTGGGGGTCAGCCACCGACCAATTCAATGAAGAAAAACAAAAAGCCAGCACTAAATGTGCACTTCAGCACTAAACATTCCAAACTGTACTTATTATAAAAATTTTGAGATTTTTGGCAAAAAATTGCAATTTCTTGAGCTGCCTCGCCACGTCACGGCAAATCTCATTTGAGGCAGTCCTACACTAAAATATTTTTATAAAATGTGCCATACGGCCTCACATATGAATAGTAGAACTGCTCTTAGCAGCACTCACCTGGTCTATTTCAATCCCGTACCCATGACTGAGTCATGGCTGTGGGCGGGACAGGTCCAAGCAAATGCTGCATGAAGTAAATAGCCTGTGGACAAGGCCTGATGACAATGTGAACAGTCACCAACCGCAAAAATCTAGACAGATGGAATACATCCCAAATTGGGGTGCATAGCAAAGTGGGGGTCAGCCACCGACCAATTCAATGAAGAAAAACAAAAAGCCAGCACTAAATGTGCACTTCAGCACTAAACATTCCAAACTGTACTTATTATAAAAATTTTGAGATTTTTGGCAAAAAATTGCAATTTCTTGAGCTGCCTCGCCACGTCACGGCAAATCTCATTTGAGGCAGTCCTACACTAAAATATTTTTATAAAATGTGCCATACGGCCTCACATATGAATAGTAGAACTGCTCTTAGCAGCACTCACCTGGTCTACTTCAATCCCGTACCCATGACTGAGTCATGGCTGTGGGCGGGACAGGTCCAAGCAAATGCTGCATGAAGTAAATAGCCTGTGGACAAGGCCTGATGACAATGTGAACAGTCACCAACCGCAAAAATCTAGACAGATGGAATACATCCCAAATTGGGGTGCATAGCAAAGTGGGGGTCAGCCACCGACCAATTCAATGAAGAAAAACAAAAAGCCAGCACTAAATGTGCACTTCAGCACTAAACATTCCAAACTGTACTTATTATAAAAATTTTGAGATTTTTGGCAAAAAATTGCAATTTCTTGAGCTGCCTCGCCACGTCACGGCAAATCTCATTTGAGGCAGTCCTACACTAAAATATTTTTATAAAATGTGCCATACGGCCTCACATATGAATAGTAGAACTGCTCTTAGCAGCACTCACCTGGTCTATTTCAATCCCGTACCCATGACTGAGTCATGGCTGTGGGCGGGACAGGTCCAAGCAAATGCTGCATGAAGTAAATAGCCTGTGGACAAGGCCTGATGACAATGTGAACAGTCACCAACCGCAAAAATCTAGACAGATGGAATACATCCCAAATTGGGGTGCATAGCAAAGTGGGGGTCAGCCACCGACCAATTCAATGAAGAAAAACAAAAAGCCAGCACTAAATGTGCACTTCAGCACTAAACATTCCAAACTGTACTTATTATAAAAATTTTGAGATTTTTGGCAAAAAATTGCAATTTCTTGAGCTGCCTCGCCACGTCACGGCAAATCTCATTTGAGGCAGTCCTACACTAAAATATTTTTATAAAATGTGCCATACGGCCTCACATATGAATAGTAGAACTGCTCTTAGCAGAACTCACCTGGTCTATTTCAATCCCGTACCCATGACTGAGTCATGGCTGTGGGCGGGAAAGGTCCAAGCAAATGCTGCATGAAGTAAATAGCCTGTGGACAAGGCCTGATGACAATGTGAACAGTCACCAACCGCAAAAATCTAGACAGATGGAATACATCCCAAATTGGGGTGCATAGCAAAGTGGGGGTCAGCCACCGACCAATTCAATGAAGAAAAACAAAAAGCCAGCACTAAATGTGCACTTCAGCACTAAACATTCCAAACTGTACTTATTATAAAAATTTTGAGATTTTTGGCAAAAAATTGCAATTTCTTGAGCTGCCTCGCCACGTCACGGCAAATCTCATTTGAGGCAGTCCTACACTAAAATATTTTTATAAAATGTGCCATACGGCCTCACATATGAATAGTAGAACTGCTCTTAGCAGCACTCACCTGGTCTATTTCAATCCCGTACCCATGACTGAGTCATGGCTGTGGGCGGGACAGGTCCAAGCAAATGCTGCATGAAGTAAATAGCCTGTGGACAAGGCCTGATGACAATGTGAACAGTCACCAACCGCAAAAATCTAGACAGATGGAATACATCCCAAATTGGGGTGCATAGCAAAGTGGGGGTCAGCCACCGACCAATTCAATGAAGAAAAACAAAAAGCCAGCACTAAATGTGCACTTCAGCACTAAACATTCCAAACTGTACTTATTATAAAAATTTTGAGATTTTTGGCAAAAAATTGCAATTTCTTGAGCTGCCTCGCCACGTCACGGCAAATCTCATTTGAGGCAGTCCTACACTAAAATATTTTTATAAAATGTGCCATACGGCCTCACATATGAATAGTAGAACTGCTCTTAGCAGCACTCACCTGGTCTATTTCAATCCCGTACCCATGACTGAGTCATGGCTGTGGGCGGGACAGGTCCAAGCAAATGCTGCATGAAGTAAATAGCCTGTGGACAAGGCCTGATGACAATGTGAACAGTCACCAACCGCAAAAATCTAGACAGATGGAATACATCCCAAATTGGGGTGCATAGCAAAGTGGGGGTCAGCCACCGACCAATTCAATGAAGAAAAACAAAAAGCCAGCACTAAATGTGCACTTCAGCACTAAACATTCCAAACTGTACTTATTATAAAAATGTTGAGATTTTTGGCAAAAAATTGCAATTTCTTGAGCTGCCTCGCCACGTCACGGCAAATCTCATTTGAGGCAGTCCTACACTAAAATATTTTTATAAAATGTGCCATACGGCCTCACATATGAATAGTAGAACTGCTCTTAGCAGCACTCACCTGGTCTATTTCAATCCCGTACCCATGACTGAGTCATGGCTGTGGGCGGGACAGGTCCAAGCAAATGCTGCATGAAGTAAATAGCCTGTGGACAAGGCCTGATGACAATGTGAACAGTCACCAACCGCAAAAATCTAGACAGATGGAATACATCCCAAATTGGGGTGCATAGCAAAGTGGGGGTCAGCCACCGACCAATTCAATGAAGAAAAACAAAAAGCCAGCACTAAATGTGCACTTCAGCACTAAACATTCCAAACTGTACTTATTATAAAAATTTTGAGATTTTTGGCAAAAAATTGCAATATCTTGAGCTGCCTCGCCACGTCACGGCAAATCTCATTTGAGGCAGTCCTACACTAAAATATTTTTATAAAATGTGCCATACGGCCTCACATATGAATAGTAGAACTGCTCTTAGCAGCACTCACCTGGTCTATTTCAATCCCGTACCCATGACTGAGTCATGGCTGTGGGCGGGACAGGTCCAAGCAAATGCTGCATGAAGTAAATAGCCTGTGGACAAGGCCTGATGACAATGTGAACAGTCACCAACCGCAAAAATCTAGACAGATGGAATACATCCCAAATTGGGGTGCATAGCAAAGTGGGGGTCAGCCACCGACCAATTCAATGAAGAAAAACAAAAAGCCAGCACTAAATGTGCACTTCAGCACTAAACATTCCAAACTGTACTTATTATAAAAATTTTGAGATTTTTGGCAAAAAATTGCAATTTCTTGAGCTGCCTCGCCACGTCACGGCAAATCTCATTTGAGGCAGTCCTACACTAAAATATTTTTATAAAATGTGCCATACGGCCTCACATATGAATAGTAGAACTGCTCTTAGCAGCACTCACCTGGTCTATTTCAATCCCGTACCCATGACTGAGTCATGGCTGTGGGCGGGACAGGTCCAAGCAAATGCTGCATGAAGTAAATAGCCTGTGGACAAGGCCTGATGACAATGTGAACAGTCACCAACCGCAAAAATCTAGACAGATGGAATACATCCCAAATTGGGGTGCATAGCAAAGTGGGGGTCAGCCACCGACCAATTCAATGAAGAAAAACAAAAAGCCAGCACTAAATGTGCACTTCAGCACTAAACATTCCAAACTGTACTTATTATAAAAATTTTGAGATTTTTGGCAAAAAATTGCAATTTCTTGAGCTGCCTCGCCACGTCACGGCAAATCTCATTTGAGGCAGTCCTACACTAAAATATTTTTATAAAATGTGCCATACGGCCTCACATATGAATAGTAGAACTGCTCTTAGCAGCACTCACCTGGTCTATTTCAATCCCGTACCCATGACTGAGTCATGGCTGTGGGCGGGACAGGTCCAAGCAAATGCTGCATGAAGTAAATAGCCTGTGGACAAGGCCTGATGACAATGTGAACAGTCACCAACCGCAAAAATCTAGACAGATGGAATACATCCCAAATTGGGGTGCATAGCAAAGTGGGGGTCAGCCACCGACCAATTCAATGAAGAAAAACAAAAAGCCAGCACTAAATGTGCACTTCAGCACTAAACATTCCAAACTGTACTTATTATAAAAATTTTGAGATTTTTGGCAAAAAATTGCAATTTCTTGAGCTGCCTCGCCACGTCACGGCAAATCTCATTTGAGGCAGTCCTACACTAAAATATTTTTATAAAATGTGCCATACGGCCTCACATATGAATAGTAGAACTGCTCTTAGCAGCACTCACCTGGTCTATTTCAATCCCGTACCCATGACTGAGTCATGGCTGTGGGCGGGAAAGGTCCAAGCAAATGCTGCATGAAGTAAATAGCCTGTGGACAAGGCCTGATGACAATGTGAACAGTCACCAACCGCAAAAATCTAGACAGATGGAATACATCCCAAATTGGGGTGCATAGCAAAGTGGGGGTCAACCACCGACCAATTCAATGAAGAAAAACAAAAAGCCAGCACTAAATGTGCACTTCAGCACTAAACATTCCAAACTGTACTTATTATAAAAATTTTGAGATTTTTGGCAAAAAATTGCAATTTCTTGAGCTGCCTCGCCACGTCATGGCAAATCTCATTTGAGGCAGTCCTACACTAAAATATTTTTATAAAATGTGCCATACGGCCTCACATATGAATAGTAGAACTGCTCTTAGCAGCACTCACCTGGTCTATTTCAATCCCGTACCCATGACTGAGTCATGGCTGTGGGCGGGACAGGTCCAAGCAAATGCTGCATGAAGTAAATAGCCTGTGGACAAGGCCTGATGACAATGTGAACAGTCACCAACCGCAAAAATCTAGACAGATGGAATACATCCCAAATTGGGGTGCATAGCAAAGTGGGGGTCAGCCACCGACCAATTCAATGAAGAAAAACAAAAAGCCAGCACTAAATGTGCACTTCAGCACTAAACATTCCAAACTGTACTTATTATAAAAATTTTGAGATTTTTGGCAAAAAATTGCAATTTCTTGAGCTGCCTCGCCACGTCACGGCAAATCTCATTTGAGGCAGTCCTACACTAAAATATTTTTATAAAATGTGCCATACGGCCTCACATATGAATAGTAGAACTGCTCTTAGCAGCACTCACCTGGTCTATTTCAATCCCGTACCCATGACTGAGTCATGGCTGTGGGCGGGACAGGTCCAAGCAAATGCTGCATGAAGTAAATAGCCTGTGGACAAGGCCTGATGACAATGTGAACAGTCACCAACCGCAAAAATCTAGACAGATGGAATACATCCCAAATTGGGGTGCATAGCAAAGTGGGGGTCAGCCACCGACCAATTCAATGAAGAAAAACAAAAAGCCAGCACTAAATGTGCACTTCAGCACTAAACATTCCAAACTGTACTTATAAAAATTTTGAGATTTTTGGCAAAAAATTGCAATTTCTTGAGCTGCCTCGCCACGTCACGGCAAATCTCATTTGAGGCAGTCCTACACTAAAATATTTTTATAAAATGTGCCATACGGCCTCACATATGAATAGTAGAACTGCTCTTAGCAGCACTCACCTGGTCTATTTCAATCCCGTACCCATGACTGAGTCATGGCTGTGGGCGGGAAAGGTCCAAGCAAATGCTGCATGAAGTAAATAGCCTGTGGACAAGGCCTGATGACAATGTGAACAGTCACCAACCGCAAAAATCTAGACAGATGGAATACATCCCAAATTGGGGTGCATAGCAAAGTGGGGGTCAACCACCGACCAATTCAATGAAGAAAAACAAAAAGCCAGCACTAAATGTGCACTTCAGCACTAAACATTCCAAACTGTACTTATTATAAAAATTTTGAGATTTTTGGCAAAAAATTGCAATTTCTTGAGCTGCCTCGCCACGTCATGGCAAATCTCATTTGAGGCAGTCCTACACTAAAATATTTTTATAAAATGTGCCATACGGCCTCAC
Organism: Anomaloglossus baeobatrachus; assembly: GCF_048569485.1. NCBI lineage: Eukaryota > Metazoa > Chordata > Amphibia > Anura > Aromobatidae > Anomaloglossus > Anomaloglossus baeobatrachus. The sequence continues at coordinate 12,118 of NW_027443142.1, forward strand.
ATATGAATAGTAGAACTGCTCTTAGCAGCACTCACCTGGTCTATTTCAATCCCGTACCCATGACTGAGTCATGGCTGTGGGCGGGACAGGTCCAAGCAAATGCTGCATGAAGTAAATAGCCTGTGGACAAGGCCTGATGACAATGTGAACAGTCACCAACCGCAAAAATCTAGACAGATGGAATACATCCCAAATTGGGGTGCATAGCAAAGTGGGGGTCAGCCACCGACCAATTCAATGAAGAAAAACAAAAAGCCAGCACTAAATGTGCACTTCAGCACTAAACATTCCAAACTGTACTTATTATAAAAATTTTGAGATTTTTGGCAAAAAATTGCAATTTCTTGAGCTGCCTCGCCACGTCACGGCAAATCTCATTTGAGGCAGTCCTACACTAAAATATTTTTATAAAATGTGCCATACGGCCTCACATATGAATAGTAGAACTGCTCTTAGCAGCACTCACCTGGTCTATTTCAATCCCGTACCCATGACTGAGTCATGGCTGTGGGCGGGACAGGTCCAAGCAAATGCTGCATGAAGTAAATAGCCTGTGGACAAGGCCTGATGACAATGTGAACAGTCACCAACCGCAAAAATCTAGACAGATGGAATACATCCCAAATTGGGGTGCATAGCAAAGTGGGGGTCAGCCACCGACCAATTCAATGAAGAAAAACAAAAAGCCAGCACTAAATGTGCACTTCAGCACTAAACATTCCAAACTGTACTTATTATAAAAATTTTGAGATTTTTGGCAAAAAATTGCAATTTCTTGAGCTGCCTCGCCACGTCACGGCAAATCTCATTTGAGGCAGTCCTACACTAAAATATTTTTATAAAATGTGCCATACGGCCTCACATATGAATAGTAGAACTGCTCTTAGCAGCACTCACCTGGTCTATTTCAATCCCGTACCCATGACTGAGTCATGGCTGTGGGCGGGACAGGTCCAAGCAAATGCTGCATGAAGTAAATAGCCTGTGGACAAGGCCTGATGACAATGTGAACAGTCACCAACCGCAAAAATCTAGACAGATGGAATACATCCCAAATTGGGGTGCATAGCAAAGTGGGGGTCAGCCACCGACCAATTCAATGAAGAAAAACAAAAAGCCAGCACTAAATGTGCACTTCAGCACTAAACATTCCAAACTGTACTTATTATAAAAATTTTGAGATTTTTGGCAAAAAATTGCAATTTCTTGAGCTGCCTCGCCACGTCACGGCAAATCTCATTTGAGGCAGTCCTACACTAAAATATTTTTATAAAATGTGCCATACGGCCTCACATATGAATAGTAGAACTGCTCTTAGCAGCACTCACCTGGTCTATTTCAATCCCGTACCCATGACTGAGTCATGGCTGTGGGCGGGACAGGTCCAAGCAAATGCTGCATGAAGTAAATAGCCTGTGGACAAGGCCTGATGACAATGTGAACAGTCACCAACCGCAAAAATCTAGACAGATGGAATACATCCCAATTTGGGGTGCATAGCAAAGTGGGGGTCAGCCACCGACCAATTCAATGAAGAAAAACAAAAAGCCAGCACTAAATGTGCACTTCAGCACTAAACATTACAAACTGAACTTATTATAAAAATTTTGAGATTTTTGGCAAAAAATTGCAATTTCTTGAGCTGCCTCGCCACGTCACGGCAAATCTCATTTGAGGCAGTCCTACACTAAAATATTTTTATAAAATGTGCCATACGGCCTCACATATGAATAGTAGAACTGCTCTTAGCAGCACTCACCTGGTCTATTTCAATCCCGTACCCATGACTGAGTCATGGCTGTGGGCGGGACAGGTCCAAGCAAATGCTGCATGAAGTAAATAGCCTGTGGACAAGGCCTGATGACAATGTGACAATTTCTTCATTGAATTGGTCGGTGGGTGACCTCCACCTTGCTATGCACCCCAATTTGGGATGTATTCCATCTGTCTGGATTTTGGCGGTTGGTGACTGTTCACATTAAGTCATCAGGCTTTGTCCACAGGCTATTTACTTCATGCAGCATTTGCTTGGACCTGTCCCGCCCACAGCCATGACTCAGTCATGGGTACGGGATTGAAATAGACCAGGTGAGTGCTGCTAAGAGCAGTTCTACTATTCATATGTGAGGCCGTATGGCACATTTTATAAAAATATTTTAGTGTAGGACTGCTTCAAATGAGATTTGCCGTGACGTGGCGAAGCAGCTCAAGAAATTGCAATTTTTTGCCAAAAATCTCAAAATTTTTAAAATAAGTACAGTTTGGAATGTTTAGTGCTGTAGTGCACATTTGGTGCTGGCTTTTTGTTTTTTCTTCATTGAATTGGTCGGTGGGTGACCTCCACCTTGCTATGCACCCCAATTTGGGATGTATTCCATCTGTCTGGATTTTGGCGGTTGGTGACTGTTCACATTAAGTCATCAGGCTTTGTCCACAGGCTATTTACTTCATGCAGCATTTGCTTGGACCTGTCCCGCCCACAGCCATGACTCAGTCATGGGTACGGGATTGAAATAGACCAGGTGAGTGCTGCTAAGAGCAGTTCTACTATTCATATGTGAGGCCGTATGGCACATTTTATAAAAATATTTTAGTGTAGGACTGCTTCAAATGAGATTTGCCGTGACGTGGCGAAGCAGCTCAAGAAATTGCAATTTTTTGCCAAAAATCTCAAAATTTTTAAAATAAGTACAGTTTGGAATGTTTAGTGCTGTAGTGCACATTTGGTGCTGGCTTTTTGTTTTTTCTTCATTGAATTGGTCGGTGGGTGACCTCCACCTTGCTATGCACCCCAATTTGGGATGTATTCCATCTGTCTGGATTTTGGCGGTTGGTGACTGTTCACATTAAGTCATCAGGCTTTGTCCACAGGCTATTTACTTCATGCAGCATTTGCTTGGACCTGTCCCGCCCACAGCCATGACTCAGTCATGGGTACGGGATTGAAATAGACCAGGTGAGTGCTGCTAAGAGCAGTTCTACTATTCATATGTGAGGCCGTATGGCACATTTTATAAAAATATTTTAGTGTAGGACTGCTTCAAATGAGATTTGCCGTGACGTGGCGAAGCAGCTCAAGAAATTGCAATTTTTTGCCAAAAATCTCAAAATTTTTAAAATAAGTACAGTTTGGAATGTTTAGTGCTGTAGTGCACATTTGGTGCTGGCTTTTTGTTTTTTCTTTATTGAATTGGTCGGTGGGTGACCTCCACCTTGCTATGCACCCCAATTTGGGATGTATTCCATCTGTCTGGATTTTGGCGGTTGGTGACTGTTCACATTAAGTCATCAGGCTTTGTCCACAGGCTATTTACTTCATGCAGCATTTGCTTGGACCTGTCCCGCCCACAGCCATGACTCAGTCATGGGTACGGGATTGAAATAGACCAGGTGAGTGCTGCTAAGAGCAGTTCTACTATTCATATGTGAGGCCGTATGGCACATTTTATAAAAATATTTTAGTGTAGGACTGCTTCAAATGAGATTTGCCGTGACGTGGCGAAGCAGCTCAAGAAATTGCAATTTTTTGCCAAAAATCTCAAAATTTTTAAAATAAGTACAGTTTGGAATGTTTAGTGCTGTAGTGCACATTTGGTGCTGGCTTTTTGTTTTTTCTTCATTGAATTGGTCGGTGGGTGACCTCCACCTTGCTATGCACCCCAATTTGGGATGTATTCCATCTGTCTGGATTTTGGCGGTTGGTGACTGTTCACATTAAGTCATCAGGCTTTGTCCACAGGCTATTTACTTCATGCAGCATTTGCTTGGACCTGTCCCGCCCACAGCCATGACTCAGTCATGGGTACGGGATTGAAATAGACCAGGTGAGTGCTGCTAAGAGCAGTTCTACTATTCATATGTGAGGCCGTATGGCACATTTTATAAAAATATTTTAGTGTAGGACTGCTTCAAATGAGATTTGCCGTGACGTGGCGAAGCAGCTCAAGAAATTGCAATTTTTTGCCAAAAATCTCAAAATTTTTAAAATAAGTACAGTTTGGAATGTTTAGTGCTGTAGTGCACATTTGGTGCTGGCTTTTTGTTTTTTCTTCATTGAATTGGTCGGTGGGTGACCTCCACCTTGCTATGCACCCCAATTTGGGATGTATTCCATCTGTCTGGATTTTGGCGGTTGGTGACTGTTCACATTAAGTCATCAGGCTTTGTCCACAGGCTATTTACTTCATGCAGCATTTGCTTGGACCTGTCCCGCCCACAGCCATGACTCAGTCATGGGTACGGGATTGAAATAGACCAGGTGAGTGCTGCTAAGAGCAGTTCTACTATTCATATGTGAGGCCGTATGGCACATTTTATAAAAATATTTTAGTGTAGGACTGCTTCAAATGAGATTTGCCGTGACGTGGCGAAGCAGCTCAAGAAATTGCAATTTTTTGCCAAAAATCTCAAAATTTTTAAAATAAGTACAGTTTGGAATGTTTAGTGCTGTAGTGCACATTTGGTGCTGGCTTTTTGTTTTTTCTTCATTGAATTGGTCGGTGGGTGACCTCCACCTTGCTATGCACCCCAATTTGGGATGTATTCCATCTGTCTGGATTTTGGCGGTTGGTGACTGTTCACATTAAGTCATCAGGCTTTGTCCACAGGCTATTTACTTCATGCAGCATTTGCTTGGACCTGTCCCGCCCACAGCCATGACTCAGTCATGGGTACGGGATTGAAATAGACCAGGTGAGTGCTGCTAAGAGCAGTTCTACTATTCATATGTGAGGCCGTATGGCACATTTTATAAAAATATTTTAGTGTAGGACTGCTTCAAATGAGATTTGCCGTGACGTGGCGAAGCAGCTCAAGAAATTGCAATTTTTTGCCAAAAATCTCAAAATTTTTAAAATAAGTACAGTTTGGAATGTTTAGTGCTGTAGTGCACATTTGGTGCTGGCTTTTTGTTTTTTCTTCATTGAATTGGTCGGTGGGTGACCTCCACCTTGCTATGCACCCCAATTTGGGATGTATTCCATCTGTCTGGATTTTGGCGGTTGGTGACTGTTCACATTAAGTCATCAGGCTTTGTCCACAGGCTATTTACTTCATGCAGCATTTGCTTGGACCTGTCCCGCCCACAGCCATGACTCAGTCATGGGTACGGGATTGAAATAGACCAGGTGAGTGCTGCTAAGAGCAGTTCTACTATTCATATGTGAGGCCGTATGGCACATTTTATAAAAATATTTTAGTGTAGGACTGCTTCAAATGAGATTTGCCGTGACGTGGCGAAGCAGCTCAAGAAATTGCAATTTTTTGCCAAAAATCTCAAAATTTTTAAAATAAGTACAGTTTGGAATGTTTAGTGCTGTAGTGCACATTTGGTGCTGGCTTTTTGTTTTTTCTTCATTGAATTGGTCGGTGGGTGACCTCCACCTTGCTATGCACCCCAATTTGGGATGTATTCCATCTGTCTGGATTTTGGCGGTTGGTGACTGTTCACATTAAGTCATCAGGCTTTGTCCACAGGCTATTTACTTCATGCAGCATTTGCTTGGACCTGTCCCGCCCACAGCCATGACTCAGTCATGGGTACGGGATTGAAATAGACCAGGTGAGTGCTGCTAAGAGCAGTTCTACTATTCATATGTGAGGCCGTATGGCACATTTTATAAAAATATTTTAGTGTAGGACTGCTTCAAATGAGATTTGCCGTGACGTGGCGAAGCAGCTCAAGAAATTGCAATTTTTTGCCAAAAATCTCAAAATTTTTAAAATAAGTACAGTTTGGAATGTTTAGTGCTGTAGTGCACATTTGGTGCTGGCTTTTTGTTTTTTCTTCATTGAATTGGTCGGTGGGTGACCTCCACCTTGCTATGCACCCCAATTTGGGATGTATTCCATCTGTCTGGATTTTGGCGGTTGGTGACTGTTCACATTAAGTCATCAGGCTTTGTCCACAGGCTATTTACTTCATGCAGCATTTGCTTGGACCTGTCCCGCCCACAGCCATGACTCAGTCATGGGTACGGGATTGAAATAGACCAGGTGAGTGCTGCTAAGAGCAGTTCTACTATTCATATGTGAGGCCGTATGGCACATTTTATAAAAATATTTTAGTGTAGGACTGCTTCAAATGAGATTTGCCGTGACCTGGCGAAGCAGCTCAAGAAATTGCAATTTTTTGCCAAAAATCTCAAAATTTTTAAAATAAGTACAGTTTGGAATGTTTAGTGCTGTAGTGCACATTTGGTGCTGGCTTTTTGTTTTTTCTTATGTGAATTAATGTAGACGCAGCTTCCTACTTCTTTGTGTTGGTGTAGTTGTAGGCTCTTTGCTTGTTCTGCCAGAGATTGTGGGTTTGACTCTGAGGCAAGGCCCATGGACTTTATATGGCTGCATGTAATTGCCAAGTCCAATGGACTGTGTTGCCTATGAGTTTTCATTGGATTGATAGGCCAGGTATTGTCTTTTGCTTTTGTTTGGCCATGTTGTGTGCGCAGTCACTAGGATTATGTGAATTAATGTAGAATCCGTTTCCCACTTCTCTGTGTTGGTGTAGTGGAAGCTGCTTTGCTTGGCTGCGAGAGGTTGTGGGTTTGACTCTGAGGCATGGCCCATGGACTTTGTATGGCTGCATGTAATTGCCTAGTTCAATGGACTGTGTTGCCTATGAGTTTCCATTGGCCTGATAGGCCAGGTAATGTCTTTTGCTTTTGTTTGGCCATGTTGTGTGCGCATTCACTAGGATTATGTGAATTAATGTAGACGCAGCTTCCTACTTCTTTGTGTTGGTGTAGTTGTAGGCTCTTTGCTTGTTCTGCCAGAGGTTGTGGGTTTGACTCTGAGGCAAGGCCCATGGACTTTGTGAGGCTGCATGTAATTGCCTATTCCAATGGACTATGTTGTCTATGAGTTTCCATTGGATTGATAGGCCAGGTGCTTTCTTTTGCTTTTGTTTGGCCATGTTTTGTGCGCAGTCACTAGGATTATGTGAATTAATGTAGAGTCAGTTTCACACTTCTCTGTGTTGCTGTAGTGGTAGGCTTTTTTCTTGGGCTGCGAGAGGTTGTGAGTTCGACTCTGAGGCAAGGCCCATGGACTTTGTATGGCTGCATGTTATTGCCTAGTCCAATGGACTATGTTACCTATGAGTTTCAATTGGAATGATAGGCCAGGTACTGTCTTTTGCTTTTGTTTGGCCATGTTGTGTGCGCAGTCACTAGGATTATGTGAATTAATGTAGAATCATTCTCCTACTTCTCTGAGTTGGTGTAGTGGTAGGCTCTTCGCTTGGGCTGTGAGCAGTTGTGGTTTGACTCTGAGGCAAAGCCCATGGACTTTGTATGGCTGCATGTAATTGCCTAGTCCAATGGACTATGTTGTCTATGAGTTTCCATTGGATTGATAGGCCAGGGACTGTCTATTGCTTTTGTTTGGCCATGTTGTGTGCGCAGTCACTAGGATTATGTGAATTTATGTTGAGTCAGTTTCGCACTTCTCTGTGTTGGTGTAGTGGTAGGCTCTTTGCTTGGGCTTTGAGAGGTAGTGGTTTTGACTCTGAGGCAAGGCCCATGGACTTTGTATGGCTGCATGTTATTGCCTAGTTCAATTGACTGTGTTGCTTATGAGTTTCCATTGGATTAATAGGCCAGGTACTGTCTTTTGCTTTTGTTTGGCCATGTTGTGTGTGCAGTCACTAGGATTATGTGAACTAATGTAAACTTAGTTTCCAACTTCTCTGTGTTGGTGTAGTGGTAGGCTCTTTGCTTGGGCTGTGAGAAATTGTGGGTTTGACTCTGCGGCAAAGCCCATGGACTTTGAATGGCTGCATGTAATTGCCTAGTTCAATGGACTGTGTTGCCTATGAGTTTCCATTGGCTTGATAGGCTAAATGTCTTCTGCTTTTGTTTGGCCATGTTGTGTGCACAGTCACTAGGATTATGTGAATTAATGTAGACGCAGCTTCCTACTTCTTTGTGTTTTTGTAGTTGTAGGCTCTTTGCTTGTTCTGCCAGAGGTTGTGGGTTTGACTCTGAGGCAACGCCCATGGACTTTGTATGACTGCATGTAATTGCCTAGTCCAATGGACTATGTTGCCTATGAGTTTCCATTGGATTGATAGGCCAGGTACTGCCTTTTGCTTTTGTTTGACCATGTTGTGTGCGCAGTCACTAGGGTTATGGGAATTAATGTAGAGTCAGTTTCCCATTTCTCTGTGTTGGTGTAGTGGTAGGCTCTTTGCTTGGGCTGCGAGAGGTTGTGGGTTCGACTCTAATGCAAGGCTCATGGACTTTGAATGGCTGCATGTAATTGCTTAGTCCAATGGACTGTGTTGCCTATGAGTTTCTATTGGATTGATAGGCCAGTTACTGTCTTTTGTTTTCGTTTGGCCATGTTGTGTGCGCAGTCACTAGGATTATGTGAATTAATGTAGAGTCAGGTTTACATTTCTCTGTGTTGGTGTAGTGGTAGGCTCTTTGCTTGAGCTGCGAGAGGTTGTGAGTTCGACTTTGAGGCAAGGCCCATGGACTTTGTATGGCTGCATGCAATTGCCTAGTCCAATTGATTGCTTTGCCTATGAGTTTCTATTGGATTGATAGGCCAGGTACTGTCTTTTGCTTTTGTTTGGCCATGTTGTGTGCGCAGTCACTAGGATTATGTGAATTAATGTAGAGTCATTCACCTACTTCTCTGTGTTGGTGTAGTGGTAGTCTCTTTGCTTAAGCTGCAAGAGGTTGTGGGTTCGACTCTGAGGCAAGGCCCATGGAGTTTGTATGGCTGCATGTAATTGCCTAGTTCAATTAACTGTGTTGCCTATGAGTTCCCATTGGATTGATAGGCCAGGTACTGTCTTTTGCTTTTGTTTGGCCATGTTGTGTGCGCAGTCACTAGGATTATGTGAATTAATGTAGACGCAGCTTCCTACTTCTTTGTGTTGGTGAAGTTGTAGGCTCTTTGCTTGTTCTGCCAGAGATTGTGGGTATGACTCTGAGGCAAGGCCCATGGACTTTGTATGGCTGCATGTAATTGCGTAGTCCAATGGACTATGTTGTCTATGAGTTTCCATTGGATTGATAGGCCAGGGACTGTATTTTGTTTTCGTTTGGTCATGTTGTGTGCGCAGTCACTAGGATTATGTGAATTAATGTAGAGTCATTCTCTTCTCTGTGTTGGTGTAGTGGTAGGCTCTTTCCTTGGGTTACAAGAAGTTGTGGGTTTGACTTTGAGGCAAAGCCCATGGACTTTGTATGGTTGAATGTAATTGCCTAGTCCAATGGACTGTGTTGCCTATGCGTTTTCATTGAATGAATAGGCCAGGTATTGTCTTTTGTTTGGCCATGTTGTGTGCGCAGTCGGTAGGATTATGTGAATTAATGTAGAATCAGTTTCCCACTTCTCTGTGTTAGTGTAGTGGTAGGCTCTTTGCTTGGTTGCGAGAAGTTGTGGGTTTGACTCTGAGGCAAGGCCCATGGACTTTGTATATCTCCATGTAATTGTCTAGTCCAATGGACTGTGTTGCCTATGAGTTTCCATTGGATTGATAGGCCAGGTACTGTCTTTTGCTTTTGTTTGGCCATGTTGTGTGCGCAGTCACTAGGATTATGTGAATTAATGTAGAAACGGTTTTCCACTTCTCTGTGTTGGTGTATTGGTAGGCTCTTTACCTTGGCTATGAGAGGTTGTGGGTTTGACTCTGGGGCAAGGCCCATGGGCTTTGTATGGCTGCATGTAATTGCCTAGTCCAATGTACTGTGTTACCTATTAGTTTCCGTTGGATTGATAGGCCACGTACTGTCTTTTGCTTTTGTTTGGCCATGTTGTGTGCGCAGTCACTAGGATTATGTTAATTAATGTAGAGTCGGTTTCCAACTTCACTGAGTTGGTTTAGTGGTAGGCTCTTTGCTTGTTCTCCAAGAGGTTGTGGGTTCGACTCTGAGGCAAGGCCCATGAACTTTGTTTGGCTGCATGTAATTGCCTAGTCTAATGGACTGTGTTGCCTATGAGTTTCCATTGGATAGAATGGCCAGGTACTGTCTTTTGTTTTCGTTTGGCCATGTTGTGTGCGCAGTCACTAGGATTATGTGAATTAATGCTATTGGATTTTTCAAGTCAGTATTCACACAGCAGTTTCTGCTATTTCATGTATTCCCCTTACATAGTCACTGGTGTGCATACCTTATCTCCCCATAGTGATGTTTTTTTAGGTTTTTGCACCCAGTTCGGACTTAGAATGGTGTTCCAAACGTTATTCCTATTTGTTAGTATTTTTTCGTTTGTGAACCCTCCCCAACCACACCTATTGCCAATCCATATCATACGCATAAATAGCCTGGGTCTCAGCTTCCCATACACGGTAGGTTTTTTAACTGCATGAGAGGACACACACAAGCTAGGGACCCCAACGTAGAGAAATACTTTGGCGTAGTGTTGGGGCTCTATTGCATTGATCAATTCAGTAGCTAAATTTCTCTTGATTCATATGTTCATGGCAGTAATGCAGATTCCATTTTTCACATATTCACTCTTGCATATAGCTATTGAATTTTTCAAGTCAGTATTCACACTGCAGTTTCTGCTATTTCATGTATTCCCCTTACATAGTCACTGGTGTGCATACCTTATCTCCCCATAGTGCCTGGGATCTGACCCAGACACTAGCAGTTTTGCACTCCTACCCAAAACTGGGCTCCTCACTGAACTCACTACCTCCACGGTTCAACTCTAAACTGAACTTCAACTAACTGACTGGTTTTCCCACCTCCAGGCCTGTGAACTCCTTGGTGGGTGGGGCCAACCGCCTGGCTCCGCCCCACCTGGTGTGGACATCAGCCCCTGGAGGGAGGCAACAACGGTTTTGTGTCTGACTAGTGTAACTATCCGGGAAAGGGGGTGTGTGTGTGTTATGTCTGTGACTAACTGGCTAGTCCAGGGCGTCACACTTGCACCCCCTTCTTGTGATGTGAAGGTGTGTAGTCAGTGCCTACGTGTAATTCCTGACACCACTCCTCTGGCTGACTTGGTGAGCTGTCACTGACTGGGTGGGGTGCAGTAATGGTGGATGCTGCTGCTGCTTGGATAGCATGTGTATCTACTGTGAACAGCTTATCAATGGTGGCAAATCGGGGCAGCTTAACCTCTTGCTCTCCGCAGTTCAACACTCTCACGCGCACTCTTCCCTTCCGTATTAATGAATAAAACTGTGATATAAATAGTATATAGATACCCCACAAATGCAGATAAAGGTAGGTTATGGGAAAAGGGAGAAGAGGGAAACAGGAAAATAGTGTAATAAAGTATACCTTCCAGGGGGGAGAGGAAATGGCAGCACAGCCAGTGGAGGTGAAGCAAGGGGAAGCCTGCAACTAAATTGTTGAGAGCATTATCACATGGTGACTGAGCCTGATTGTAACGGGAGCATAGAGGTGCCGATCCTGTCTTACCTGTGTTGGTGTAGAAGTGGGTTTCCAGTGGTGGAGTCAGCTGTGTGCAGTGGTGGCTGTGGGTTCTTTTATGTGCGACCGTAGTAATAGCTGCGCCCACTTCCTGTATGGGAGTGGAATGCAGTGAGGCTAATGGAACGCACGTCCACGTGCCGCGCCCCTGAAGGTAATACCGATCATTGAATACAAAAAAATTTCTCATACTACTGTATGGGGGTCCCTATATTTAATATGATATCCAAGCCACAGCATCCACCGTTACTTCACCACACCCATTCAGTGACAGCTCACCAAGTCAACCAGAGGAGTGGTGTAAGGAATTACACGTAGGCACTGACTCCACACCTTCACATCACAAGAAGCGGGTCCACAGGGTAGTGCAAGAATACGAGCAAGTCTTCAGCAAACATCCGCTAGACTTTGGGAGAATAAAAGGGGTCCATATTCATGGTTTAAGAACTTGGGTTCTAACGTGCCCAGAGTATGCTCCACTCTATGCTCCCTTTACAATCAGGCTCAGTCACCATGTGATAACGCTCTCAACTCTTTAGTTGCAGGCTTCCTTTTGCTTCACCTCCACTGGCTGTGCTGCCATTTCCTCTCACCCCCAGAAGGTATACTTTATTACACTATTTTCCTCTTTCCCTGTTCCCCCTTTTCCCATAACCTACCTTTATTTACAATTGTGGGGTATCTATATGATATTTACATCATAGTTTTATTCATTAGTGCGGAAGGGAAGAGTGCCCGTGAGAGTGTTAAACTGCGGAGAGCAGGAGGTTAAGCTGCCCCGACTTGCCACCATTGATAAGCTGTTCACAGTAGATACACATGCTATCCAAGTAGCAGCATCCACTATTACTGCACCCCACCCAGTCAGTGACTGCTCACCAAGTCAGCCAGAGGAGTGGTGTAAGGAATTACACGTAGGCACTGACTCCACACCTTCACATCACAAGAAGCGAGTCCACAGGGTAGTGCAAGAATACGAGCGAGCAAGTCTTCAGCAAACATCCGCTAGATTTTGGGGGAATAAAAGGGGTCCAACACTACATCCCCACAGGTGCACACCCACCCATCAAAGAGAGCTATAAGCCAATACCACCTTCACATTACCAGTGTACCAAGGACATGTTGAGCAACATGAAGGCGGCTGGGGTTATCCGTGACAGTTGTAGCCTTTGGGCAGCTCCGTTGGTCCTGTTAAAGAAGAAGGACGGCACCACTCCCCCGTATTGAGGAATCGCTAGCTGCATTGAGAACTGCAAATTATTTTTCTACCCTTGATCTCACTAGTCACTATTGGCTAGTGTCCGTTGCTGAGGCAGACCGGGGGAAGACCGCCTTTGCCACCCCTATGGCGCTGGAGGTCGGCAGACTGTTGTTCAAAAGCAGTGTCTGACGAACAAATTTGCTTCATCCTGAGGAACTGGCCAGTCGGTACGGCCCGGATGGTGGAGGGAGTATGAGCAGAAGAAGCATGCAGCAGTGCGTTGACTGATGTTTCCTTCCTATGGACGTCGGTCTGAACAATTCGCTCAGAACCGAATGAAATTTTAATATCCAGGAAGTCAACGCAACTGCTGCTATGCTTATGCGTCAATCTGATGTTAAAGAAGTTGTTATTAAGTTCCTCCATAAATGTCTCGAGCTGCTCCACAGTGCCCTGCCAAAAAATCAAAATATCATCAATATACCTTAGCCAGCACTGCACATGGGCGCCAGCCCCTGCACCTCCGTCACCAAAAACCAACCAATCCCAGTACCTCTGCCTTCTATCTAGGTGCCTTGAGTTATGTCCTGTAAACTGTCAGCGACCCAGACACACATGTGTAGTAGGGGAATATCCCTGCTGAGATGCCAGTGCTAGAGCACTCGTTTGCTGTGGAGTTGAACGCTATGTGAGCAGTTCTTACCTTCAATGAGCAGAAGTCTCTTTTTTCAGATTTCAATATCTCTGTGGGTATCTGGCAGAAATATGGAATACTCTTTACTGCTAAGACCCTGTACACCACTCCCACTAAAGGGGGCTTTACACGCTGCGACATCGCTAATGCGGAGTCGTTGGGGTCACGGAATTTGTGACGCACATCCGGCCGCATTAGCGATGTTGCTGCGTGTGACACCGATGAGCGATTTTGCATCGTTGCAAAAACGTGCAAAATCGCTCATCGGTGACATGGGTCTCCATTCTCGATTATCGTTACTGCAGCAGTAACGATGTAGTTCGTCGCTCCTGCAGCAGCACACATCACTCCGTGTGACACCGCAGAAACGAGGAACCTCTCCTTACCTGCCTCCCAGCCGCTATGAGGAAGGAAGGAGGTGGGCGGGATGTTCCGGCCACTCATCTCCGCCCCTCCGCTGCTATTGGGCGGTCGCTCAGTGACGTCGCTGTGACGCCGCACGGACCGCCCCCTTAGAAAGGAGGCGGTTCGCCGGTCACAGCGACGTCGCCGGTCAGGTAAGTATGTGTGACGGGTCTGGTCGGTGTTGTGCGGCATGGGCAGCGATTTGCCCGTGTCGCGCAACAGATGGGGCGGGTACCCACACTAGCGATATCGGGACCGATATCGCAGTGTGTAAAGTAGCCTTTAGTCACATGACCAAGACTGTATCTGTGTCCCTACAACACACTTGAGACAAATGTGTGTGTGAGCCTGCATTGTGGGGTATATATAATATATTATAGAGCTGGGAAGAATCATTCTAAGCAGTGAGCTGTTCCAGTATTTGTAGGAAAATACCCAGTAGAAGCATCAAACACAGCACCAATACCTCCCATCAGTATCCCACCACAGTGCCATGTAACCCATGCCCTACACTCCCATCTACACCAATACTATACAGGCACAAACTAGTATATCTGACTAAAAGCCCCCAAAATATGAAGAACGGCCTATAGTTGAGTGTGGATATAAAATCTATGTGAGCAGAGCTAGAATAGAAATCACTGATCGCATTGAAGTCATTCTGACCATAAATCACCATGATATCAAGGTGAGGAGTTGTGTGTTACTGCTGGGAGGAAAGGGTTAACAGTGGAATATTAAGGTGCATTTCTGTGTGCAGTGTTACTAGTCAATGTAACAATTCAATATGAGCTGCTCTTGGTGCCGGGGGAGGGAGATGCTCTCCTGAGCAAGATAGATGGGGAATTAACATGATATCTATATAGTGTAAGGCAGGGGGTCTCAAACTCGGCTGGGTGTATGGGCCGCACAGAGGAAAAAAATAATTTGGGGGGCTGCATTCTTTGCAGGACAAAGTGACATTTTTATTGGTACCATATATATATTTTTTTTTCACACACCTTTGGATGACTGATTTTCAACATTTTTCACTTGTTTATTATAACAAATGTGCACATTCTTTGGTTAAATCTAAAAAAAAAAAATTTGATGTTAAAAAAAAGTCATGCCTTATTTTGTTTTTTTTTTACATTTTATCCCTTTCTTTTAACTAATAGTGTTACAATTATGACGCTAGCGTTTTGTGAAGGGAATGCTTTGCCTACTTCCGTGACTATGGCCTTCCGGAACTGCTGCATTTTGGCTGACCTCTCCGCCTCGGGAATAAGAGACATAAAGTTCTCCTTGTAGCGTGGGTCTAACAGTGTTACCAACCAGTAATGATTGTCTGCCAAGATGTTCTTAACGCGAGGGTCACGAGACAGGCAGCTTACCACAAAGTCATCCATGTGCGCCAGACTCTTAACAGCCATCACTTCAGGATCCAGACCAACACGATGACTGAACATGCTGTCCTCCTCCTTCTCCTCCTCCTCCTCCTCCTCCTCATCATCTACCCTGTCCTCTGGCCAGCCACGCTGAACTGAGCATATGACTGGTATGCATGTCATATCCTCAATTTGGCCGGAGAGTTGCTCTATGTCTTCATCCTCCTCCTCGTCATAGTCCTCCACTGCACGTTGTGATGAGACGAGGCTGGGCTGTGTGTTATCACCCACACCCACTACTGTTTCTTGCTCCAACTCATCGTGTTCCGCCTGCAATGCATCATGTTTGGTTTTGAGCAGAGACCGTTTTAGAAGGCAGAGAAGCGGTATGGTGACGCTAATAATGGCGTCATCGCCGCTCACCATCTTGGTGGAGTCCTCAAAGTTTTGGAGGATGGTACATAGGTCGGACATCCATCTCCACTCCTCAGGTGTTATGTGTGGAGTTTGACCCATTTCCCGACGGCTTAGGTGATGCAGGTACTCAACAACTGCCCTCTTCTGCTCACATATCCTGATCAACATGTGCAGAGTTGAATTCCAACGCGTGGGGACATCACACACCAGTCTGTGAGCCGGAAGATGCAAACGACGCTGAAAGCCGGCAAGGCCGGCTGAAGCAGTAGGTGACTTTCGAAAATGTGCAGACAGGCAGCGAACTTTTACCAGCAGATCAGACAGCTCTGGGTATGACTTTAGAAACCGCTGAACCACGAGGTTGAGCACATGGGCCATGCATGGAACATGTGTCAGCTGGCCTCGCCTCAAAGCCGCCACCAGGTTCCGGCCATTGTCACACACAACCTTTCCTGGCTTTAGGTTCAGAGGTGTGAGCCAGTGATCTGCATGCTGTTTTAGAGCTGTCCACACCTCTTCTGCATTGTGGGGTTTGTCACCTATGCAGATTAGCTGCAGCACAGTCTGTTGCCGCTTCGCCGAGGCAGTGCTGCAGTGCTTCCAGCTTGGGACTGGTGTGGAGGGTAAAGTGGATGAGGATGCGCAGGAGGAGGAGGAGGCTGAAGAGCATGACATTCCGGAGCTGTAGAGTGTGGGTGAAACCCTGACTGAGGTAGGGCCTGCAAACCTTGGTGTGGGAAGGACTTGTTCCGTTCCTCGCTCAAACTGGGTCCCAGCTGGGCTGGGCTGGGTCCCTACCCGGCTGGGTAGGGCGTTGTGGGGGGTTTGTCTATCTCCGTTTGAGGTGAGTTTGTTTAAGTTAGCCTTTTCTTTGGCGTTTTTTGGAGCCCTGCGGGTTGGGGAGTTGGTATCGCCCAGTAAGGCGTTCCCCGGGGGCTTGGATTGGGGTGACATTATGTCAGTGGAAAACGGAGTTGAATTTTGGATTAGGAAATCGAAAACTGATCAGAGAGGTGTGGGTAGACTAGTCCGTTTGGGGATGGTTGTGGCATCTGATATGTGCCCGTTCAAGTGTCTCGGGAATTTTCAACAGATCCGTCCGAAGGTGGATGGCCCCTTATTATGTCATGAGGATGGGTCCTTTTTATCGAGATACCAATTTGTGAGTGTTTTTAGGGCATGTTTGAAGTCGTTGGGGTTAGATCCGAAGTCTTTCGGATTGGGGCAGCGACGGAGGCCTCTATATGCGGCCTACCGGAGGAGACAGTTAAGCAGATTGGTAGGTGGAAGTCGCAGCGCTTTAAGTCGTATGTACGTCCCCAGGTGGTTGTTGGCAATTGAGGGGAAAAGGGGGGGGTATTAGGGTAGCAATGGGGGGGGGTGAGAGTGTGTGTTTTTTGTCAATTTGGTTTGGTGAGGCAATAAAATGGTGTCGTCTGTACATTTTGTATTGCAGAAGCACCCCCTCTTCCTTCCCTGGTCTGGATCCTTGGCCACTCTTATGTGTATTGGGGAGCCCGACGAGCGGACGCGAGATGGAACGGGAGACAGCTAGGTTTTGAGAAGGACCTGGCTCTCGTGCGATGGCTCGGTGTTCGGGGGTTAGGGTGGAACAGGGTGTTGCAGGAGGTGCATAGATACGCCCGGTTGGACAGACCTCCTGACATGTTAGTGTTGCATGCCGGGGGGAATGATTTGGGTGGGCGTCCTTTTCGAATCTTGATAAAGGACATCAAACATGATTTGTTACGGTTATGGGTGTCGTTTCCAGGTCTAACGATAGTCTGGTCGGAGATAGTAGCGAGAAAGAGTTGGCAGAAAGCGCGGTTAGTTGACAGGTTGAACAAGGCGCGGGCGAAGGTTAATAGGGCGATCTCGAAGTTTGTTAGTCGGAACGGGGGTATAGCAATACGGCATGTTGAGTTGGAAAGGACGGAAGAGGAATTTTGGTTGGCTGACGGGGTACACCTTAATGCGGTGGGAACTGACTTATGGGCTCTTGGCTTGCAGGGAGGTATTGAGAGGGCCCTTTGGTTGCGGGGGGTCTCAGGCACTTGAAGGGTTTCAAGGTGCCTTTGTTGTGGTGTTGTTTATTGGTGGGTCCTTGAAGTTGGTTTAAAATTGGTTCGGGGATTCATCCGGGTATGGATCCCCTCATTGGCAGAATTGATGGTCCCCTGGTGATTTTGGGGGGGAACCCCGACGGGGTATGTCGGGGCCCCTGGGGGTGTGGTTGGGGTTGACGGAGGATTAACCCTTACCATTTGGTGCTCCTGAGCCAGTGTGGGTAATGGCTGGGAGCAAGTTGAGGTTTTTTATTGCTCGGTTATGAGAATCACCAGGGTTTTGGTAGCTTCAAGGACCTTACCACATTGCAAATTTTATTGGTTATGTATTCTTGTTAATAAAATGGCTGCTATGGCCAAAATTATCCAAAGATAAATTTGTGTCTGTGTAATTACTTTTAAATAAGAAATGGGAATGGAGGTGTGGGGTATGAAAGGAAGACCGGAGTCAACAATTCCAGGGTCAAGCATGTTTATTTGCCTAAGCTTCGTTCCAGGGTAGAAAGGGTAAGAGTGCCTTTCAGAATTCGAAGTGGTCGGACTGTACGGGCCACCAAGAACTGCAGGAGAGCTTGAACATCTTCCCATGGATTTGCGACATCCTCCCTCATCAGTTACGTAGGTAAGCAGGTTCTCAGCATTGCAGCCCATTTGTTATCTTAAGTTAGTTAAGCGGGGTTAACTAACCTGTCAGTTCAGCCTCAGGTCTAAAGCAGAGGCCTGGACTCCACTCCTTACTCCTCACTCCACAACTCTCCTTAAAAACAACTGACTCCTTTTTCCTGCCCCGGGGTCTCCAGACCCCTAGGTGGGCGTTTCCTTCCGTCTGGTCCTGCCCACTGGTGTGCCTGTCTTTCCCTGGGGGAGGTGACTAGGGTTTTCTGGTTGGCTTTGTGTGACTTAGGTGAGGGAAGTTGTTATGCGGGGGCCTATGTGTGACTACCTGCAGTGTCAGGGCGTCACATATGTATGTGTGTATGTCTGCTAAAGGAATCCGCACCGTCATATTAACAAACACAAAATGTTGACTCTATGCACAGAAGAGAGTCATTCTATTTACATGATTTGTGTTTTTTTACCTTTTAAAACTATCATTAAATGTTAAGTTTTAGTTAGGGATTTATGCTTCTGTCTGTCTCTCTCCCAGTCTCTGTCATCTGTCTGTCTCTGTGTGTCTCTATCTCTATCCATGTCTGTCTGTCTCTCTATCTCTGTCTGTCTCTCTGTGTCTGTCTGTCTCTCTCTCTCTTTGTGGCTGTCTGTTTCTATGTCTGTCTGTCTCTTTTCTAGGTCTGTCTCTTTTCTAGGTCTGTCTCTTTTCCAGGTCTGTCTCTTTCCCTGTCTGTCTGTCTCTTCCCCTGTCTGTCTCTTCCCCTGTCTGTCTCTTCCCCTGTCTGTCTCTGTATTTCTTTGTCTGTCTCTGTCTTTCTCTTCCCCTGTCTGTCTCTTTCCCTGTCTCTCTCTGCCTGTCTCTCTTTGTCTCTCTCTGTCTGACTCATTCCCCGTTTGTCTCTTTCCCTGTCTATCTCTGTATTTCTTTGTCTGTCTCTATCTGTCTGTCTCTCTCTGTCTGTCTCTTCCCCTGTCTGTCTCTTTCCCTGTCGGTCTGCCTTTTCTCCTGCCTGTCTCTGTATGTTTGTCTCTGTCTGTTTCCCTATCTGCCTCTGTCTCTTTCTCTGTCTCTGTCTGTCTGCCTTTTTTCCCTGTCTATTTCTGTCTGTCTCTTTCCCTGTCTGTCTATGCCTATCTGTCTCTGTCTGTTTGTCTCTCAGTCTGTGTCTGTCTCTCTCTATCTGTCTCCCCACTGACATCATATTATCTCACACATAAGCTTCTTATACTATGAATGTCCTTTGTTCCTATAGCAACCAATCACAGCTGCTATTAATAACTTGCAGCTCCCACCTCCATTCAGTTTAATGGAGGCAGGTTTTTTGGAGAGTAACTGTAAAGCGCGGGGTTAAATATTCCTGTTAAAACATAGTCTACGACGTTCCCTGAGTCACATGAGGTGTCTGCAAAATTTTGTGTTTGTAAATATGACGGTGCGGATTCCTTTAGCACACATACACACATACATATGTGACGCCCTGACACTGCAGGTAGTCACACATAGGCCCCCGCATAACAACTTCCCTCACCTAAGTCACACAAAGCCAACCAGAAAATCCTAGTCACCTCCCCCAGGGAAAGACAGGCACACCAGTGGGCAGGACCAGACGGAAGGAAACGCCCACCTAGGGGTCTGGAGACCCCGGGGCAGGAAAAAGGAGTCAGTTGTTTTTAAGGAGAGTTGTGGAGTGAGGAGTAAGGAGTGGAGTCCAGGCCTCTGCTTTAGACCTGAGGCTGAACTGACAGGTTAGTTAACCCCGCTTAACTAACTTAAGACAACAAATGGGCTGCAATGCTGAGAACCTGCTTACCTACGTAACTGATGAGGGAGGATGTCGCAAATCCATGGGAAGATGTTCAAGCTCTCCTGCAGTTCTTGGTGGTCCGTACAGTCCGACCACTTCGAATTCTGAAAGGCACTCTTACCCTTTCTACCCTGGAACGAAGCTTATGCAAATAAACATGCTTGACCCTGGAATTGTTGACTCCGGTCTTCCTTTCATACCCCACACCTCCATTCCCATTTCTTATTTAAAAGTAATTACACAGACACAAATTTATCTTTGGATAATTTTGGCCATAGCAGCCATTTTATTAACAAGAATACATAACCAATAAAATTTGCAATGTGGTAAGGTCCTTGAAGCTACCAAAACCCTGGTGATTCCCATAACCGAGCAATAAAAAACCTCAACTTGCTCCCAGCCGTTACCCACACTGGCTCAGGAGCACCAAATGGTAAGGGTTAATCCTCCGTCAACCCCAACCACACCCCCAGGGGCCCCGACATACCCCGTCGGGGTTCCCCCCCAAAATCACCAGGGGACCATCAATTCTGCCAATGAGGGGATCCATACCCGGATGAATCCCCGAACCAATTTTAAACCAACTTCAAGGACCCACCAATAAACAACACCACAACGAAGGCACCTTGAAACCCTTCAAGTGCCTGAGACCCCCCGCAACCAAAGGGCCCTCTCAATACCTCCCTGCAAGCCAAGAGCCCATAAGTCAGTTCCCACCGCATTAAGGTGTACCCCGTCAGCCAACCAAAATTCCTCTTCCGTCCTTTCCAACTCAACATGCCGTATTGCTATACCCCCGTTCCGACTAACAAACTTCGAGATCGCCCTATTAACCTTCGCCCGCGCCTTGTTCAACCTGTCAACTGACCGCGCTTTCTGCCAACTCTTTCTCGCTACTATCTCCGACCAGACTATCGTTAGACCTGGAAACGACACCCATAACCGTAACAAATCATGTTTGATGTCCTTTATCAAGATTCGAAAAGGACGCCCACCCAAATCATTCCCCCCGGCATGCAACACTAACATGTCAGGAGGTCTGTCCAACCGGGCGTATCTATGCACCTCCTGCAACACCCTGTTCCACCCTAACCCCCGAACACTGAGCCATCGCACGAGAGCCAGGTCCTTCTCAAAACCTAGCTGTCTCCCGTTCCATCTCGCGTCCGCTCGTCGGGCTCCCCAATACACATAAGAGTGGCCAAGGATCCAGACCAGGGAAGGAAGGGGGGGTGCTTCTGCAATACAAAATGTACAGACGACACCATTTTATTGCCTCACCAAACCAAATTGACAAAAAACACACACTCTCCCCCCCCATTGCTACCCTAATACCCCCCCCCCTTTTCCCCTCAATTGCCAACAACCACCTGGGGACGTACATACGACTTAAAGCGCTGCGACTTCCACCTACCAATCTGCTTAACTGTCTCCTCCGGTAGGCCGCATATAGAGGCCTCCGTCGCTGCCCCAATCCGAAAGACTTCGGATCTAACCCCAACGACTTCAAACATGCCCTAAAAACACTCACAAATTGGTATCTCGATAAAAAGGACCCATCCTCGTGACATAATAAGGGGCCATCCACCTTCGGACGGATCTGTTGAAAATTCCCGAGACACTTGAACGGGCACATATCAGATGCCACAACCATCCCCAAACGGACTAGTCTACCCACACCTCTCTGATCAGTTTTCGATTTCCTAATCCAAAATTCAACTCCGTTTTCCACTGACATAATGTCACCCCAATCCAAGCCCCCGGGGAACGCCTTACTGGGCGATACCAACTCCCCAACCCGCAGGGCTCCAAAAAACGCCAAAGAAAAGGCTAACTTAAACAAACTCACCTCAAACGGAGATAGACAAACCCCCCACAACGCCCTACCCAGCCGGGTAGGGACCCAGCCCAGCCCAGCTGGGACCCAGTTTGAGCGAGGAACGGAACAAGTCCTTCCCACACCAAGGTTTGCAGGCCCTACCTCAGTCAGGGTTTCACCCACACTCTACAGCTCCGGAATGTCATGCTCTTCAGCCTCCTCCTCCTCCTGCGCATCCTCATCCACTTTACCCTCCACACCAGTCCCAAGCTGGAAGCACTGCAGCACTGCCTCGGCGAAGCGGCAACAGGCTGTGCTGCAGCTAATCTGCATAAGTGACAAATCCCACAATGCAGAAGAGGTGTGGACAGCTCTAAAACAGCATGCAGATCACTGGCTCACACCTCTGAACCTAAAGCCAGGAAAGGTTGTGTGTGACAATGGCCGGAACCTAGTGGCGGCTTTGAGGCGAGGCCAGCTGACACATGTTCCATGCATGGCCCATGTGCTCAACCTCGTGGTTCAGCGGTTTCTAAAGTCATACCCAGAGCTGTCTGATCTGCTGGTAAAAGTTCGCCGCCTGTCTGCACATTTTCGAAAGTCACCTACTGCTTCAGCCGGCCTTGCCGGCTTTCAGCGTCGTTTGCATCTTCCGGCTCACAGACTGGTGTGTGATGTCCCCACGCATTGGAATTCAACTCTGCACATGTTGATCAGGATATGTGAGCAGAAGAGGGCAGTTGTTGAGTACCTGCATCACCTAAGCCGTCGGGAAATGGGTCAAACTCCACACATAACACCTGAGGAGTGGAGATGGATGTCCGACCTATGTACCATCCTCCAAAACTTTGAGGACTCCACCAAGATGGTGAGCGGCGATGACGCCATTATTAGCGTCACCATACCGCTTCTCTGCCTTCTAAAACGGTCTCTGCTCAAAACCAAACATGATGCATTGCAGGCGGAACACGATGAGTTGGAGCAAGAAACAGTAGTGGGTGTGGGTGATAACACATAGCCCAGCCTCGTCTCATCACAACGTGCAGTGGAGGACTATGACGAGGAGGAAGATGAAGACATGGAGCAACTCTCCGGCCAAATTGAGGATATGACATGCATACCAGTCATATGCTCAGTTCAGCATGGCTGGCCAGAGGACAGGGTAGATGAGGAGGAGGAGAAGGAGGAGGACAGCATGTTCAGTCATCGTGTTGGTCTGGATACTGAAGTGATGGCTGTTAAGAGTCTGGCGCACATGGATGACTTTGTGGTAAGCTGCCTGTCTCGTGACCCTCGCGTTAAGAACATCTTGGCCGACAATCATTACTGGTTGGTAACACTGTTAGACCCACGCTACAAGGAGAACTTTATGTCTCTTATTCCCGAGGCGGAGAGGTCAGCCAAAATGCAGCAGTTCCGGAAGGCCATAGTCACGGAAGTAGGCAAAGCATTCCCTTCACAAAACGCTAGCGTCATAATTGTAACACTATTAGTTAAAAGAAAGGGATAAAATGTAAAAAAAAACAAAATAAGGCATGACTTTTTTTAACATCACATTTATTTTTTTTAGATTTAACCAAAGAATGTGCACATTTGTTATAATAAACAAGTGAAAAATGTTGAAAATCAGTCATCCAAAGGTGTGTAAAAAAAATATATACATATATGGTACCAATAAAAATGTCACTTTGTCTTGCAAAGAATGCAGCCCCCCAAATTATTTTTTTCCTCTGTGCGGCCCATACACCCAGCCGAGTTTGAGACCCCCTGCCTTACACTATATAGATATTATGTTCATTCCCCATCTATCTTGCTCAGGAGAGCATCTCCCTCCCCCGGCACCAAGAGCAGCTCATACTGAATTGTTACATTGACTAGTAACACTGCACACAGAAATGCACCTTAATATTCCACTGTTAACCCTTTCCTCCCAGCAGTAACACACAACTCCTCACCTTGATATCATGGTGATTTATGGTCAGAATGACTTCAATGCGATCAGTGATTTCTATTCTAGCTCTGCTCACATAGATTTTATATCCACACTCAACTATAGGCCGTTCTTCATATTTTGGGGGCTTTTAGTCAGATATACTAGTTTGTGCCTGTATAGTATTGGTGTAGATGGGAGTGTAGGGCATGGGTTACATGGCACTGTGGTGGGATACTGATGGGAGGTATTGGTGCTGTGTTTGATGCTTCTACTGGGTATTTTCCTACAAATACTGGAACAGCTCACTGCTTAGAATGATCCTTCCCAGCTCTATAATATATTATATATACCCCACAATGCAGGCTCACACACACATTTGTCTCAAGTGTGTTGTAGGGACACAGATACAGTCTTGGTCATGTGACTAAAGGCTACTTTACACACTGCGATATCGGTCCCGATATCGCTAGTGTGGGTACCCGCCCCCATCTGTTGCGCGACACGGGTAAATCGCTGCCCATGCCGCACAACACCGACCAGACCCGTCACACATACTTACCTGCCCGGCGACGTCGCTGTGACCGGCGAACCGCCTCCTTTCTAAGGGGGCGGTCCGTGCGGCGTCACAGCGACGTCACTGAGCGACCGCCCAATAGCAGCGGAGGGGCGGAGATGAGTGGCCGGAACATCCCGCCCACCTCCTTCCTTCCTCATAGCGGCTGGGAGGCAGGTAAGGAGAGGTTCCTCGTTTCTGCGGTGTCACACGGAGTGATGTGTGCTGCCGCAGGAGCGACGAACTACATCGTTACTGCTGCAGTAACGATAATCGAGAATGGAGACCCATGTCACCGATGAGCGATTTTGCACGTTTTTGCAACGATGCAAAATCGCTCATCGGTGTCACACGCAGCAACATCGCTAATGCGGCCGGATGTGCGTCACAAATTCCGTGACCCCAACGACTCCGAATTAGCGATGTCGCAGCGTGTAAAGCCCCCTTTAGTGGGAGTGGTGTACAGGGTCTTAGCAGTAAAGAGTATTCCATATTTCTGCCAGATACCCACAGAGATATTGAAATCTGAAAAAAGAGACTTCTGCTCATTGAAGGTAAGAACTGCTCACATAGCGTTCAACTCCACAGCAAACGAGTGCTCTAGCACTGGCATCTCAGCAGGGATATTCCCCTACTACACATGTGTGTCTGGGTCGCTGTGACAGTTTACAGGACATAACTCAGGGCACCTAGACAAAAGGCAGAGGGACTACTTTCTATTTCTGGTGTAGAGCTTAGTACAATATATATATATATACTATTACATGTGACACATGTACCTTGTATTACCATTATTCGCTGTATATGAACCCCTTTTCTCCGGGCATTATTTGTCTATAGCATTTTTCACGAACCTGAGGCAACTGAGAACCCTTCAGTGAAGGAATTCCACTAACCCTCACAATACCAACCAGGGGCCTCCCTGCAGTAACTCAGGTAGTTGTACCCATTCTCTTTCCGCATTCTATGTGTTCTTCTTCTTTCTTCTTTTTTTTCTTTTTTCTTCTTTTTATTTCTATCATGTAGTTCAGGGGTTTATAGATATATGTCCTGCATCTCATATTTCCTTTAGTGGTGCTTCTTACCCATTCTCATATCATTTACCCTAGTATTTCATGATCCTGAGGCGACTGAGAACCCTTTAATAAAGGAATCCTTTTTCACCTGAATTGTCAAGTGATACTTACCAGTGACTATCACGTAATGTTACAGGTAGTTCCATTTTCTTCCTCTTCTTTCTCTCCTTTCTTCTTTGTCACACGGTCCATTGTGTTATAGCCCACGTGTCATGATAACACTTGTACCATCTTTTCATTTAGATTCCACCTACAATTATTTACCGATTCCAGTTCTGGAATAGGCTTTCATCATCTACTCACTAGAATTCTCAAGTGCATAAGGTACTGAGACATATACATGTTCACACCATTATAAAGAACAAAGTATAAACATTGAGGTTTTTCTCACACCCATGTTCCTGTGTTCTTTGATATGATATGTGTTCATTTCCTTCACTATATAGGATTGCAAGTTTTCCATTTGTACCTTAATGGCAATGACGCTATACAATTGAACACATATCATCCTGTTATCCATATAGGTGTGTATTTACCTGCTTGACTATTTTTGGTTGTTTGATCCAGAATGTTTCTCCAGATAGGTCATGTGGAAATTTTCTTTCCTCAGTACAAATGTTTTCACTATGGCTTTGGAAAAAATTTTTGTATGTGCCTCATGGTCATTTGACCCATTGTACTCTCAAGTAGCAATATATTGTACTGTTATGTTGTACTATGTACTAATTACGTGTTTATATGGTTTTGTAACCCTTTATGATCTTAGATAACTTTATCCTTGATAAAGACCTAAAAACAAGGTCGAAACGTTGGATGAATTATCCTTTTGCACAAATAAAGAATTTTCAGCATTCCAAGAATTCTTTTCTTACGTTATTAATCACTATAGTGTGCCAGAGCTATTTCTTTTGAATTGACTCTTATTTTTTCTGAGCACCTGCTATATACACAGTGAGCCAGACATATTCAATTTTCATTCAGAAGGCAGAGGGAAGCCTTAGCAGCTGAGCATATATCTTTGCTTGTGAGCATTAGAACAGGCCGGCGATTACAGGGTAACATGAAAAATGTCCAGCTTGCATTATGACTAGAACATGACAATATCCTTTTAAGTACTAACCTATAATGCCTTCCTAAGCAGTTGATGTTATATGTTCTACATTTCATTTTCTGCATACTTTACAAGTAGTAGAATTTGCTTTGATATAGGCAACTGGATTTTCACAATGAAAAGGCAAAGGATAACGCCCGAAAAAGACGCCATACATTATGTCAGTGCCATCACTGACAAACCTGGATTGACCATGAAATACGGTATGGAGAGCTGTTGTCATCGTATTAGATAGATAAGAATGATTATATGTATTGTAGAAATGTCTCCTATCATGTTCCCTAATTTTTTATTATGTCCACATCCTGGTCCCCATCTTGGACATCATAACAAACGTGCACTTTTTTGTTTAATTTACACATTGGACCATAGGAAAAATGACACTACAGCTACAGAGGTGACCGTCTGATAGCCCAGCTCGACTATCCATCTCTACTGAAGACCCTTTCAGCTTTTTGAGAGTTGGGTGGAGGACATCATCTCTGAAAATAGGGTCCCACAGGTGCACCCCATCAGTGTGAGCAGGACTCTTAGGACTCTTAGAAGAGTCAATGCTCTGAGACCATGGGGGGCGCTTAGCCCCCTCTCTTCGTCACTGAGGATGATTTCATTTTTCAGGGATTAGAGAGGGTGGTCCTTGTGGTGGACTGCAGGTATGGAGAGCTGTTGTCATCGTATTAAATAGATAAGAATGATTATATGTATTGTAGAAATGTCTCCTATCATGTTCCCTAATTTTTTATTATGTCCACATCCTGGTCCCCATCTTGGACATCATAACAAACGTGCACTTTTTTGTTTAATTTACACATTGGACCATAGGAAAAATGACACTACAGCTACAGAGGTGACCGTCTGATAGCCCAGCTCGACTATCCATCTCTACTGAAGACCCTTTCAGCTATTTGAGAGTTGGGTGGAGAACATCATCTCTGAAAATAGGGTCCCACAGCTGCACCCCATCAGTGTGAGCAGGACTCTTAGGACTCTTAGAAGAGTCAATGCTCTGAGACCATGGGGGGCGCTTAGCCCCCTCTCTTCGTCACTGAGGATGATTTCACTTTTCAGGGAATAGAGAGGGTGGTCCTTGTGGTGGACTGCAGGTATGGAGAGCTGTTGTCATCGTATTAGATAGATAAGAATGATTATATGTATTGTAGAAATGTCTCCTATCATGTTCCCTATTTTTTTATTATGTCCACATCCTGGTCCCCATCTTGGACATCATAACAAACGTGCACTTTTTTGTTTAATTTACACATTGGACCATAGGAAAAATGACACTACAGCTACAGAGGTGACCGTCTGATAGCCCAGCTCGACTATCCATCTCTACTGAAGACCCTTTCAGCTTTTTGAGAGTTGGGTGGAGGACATCATCTCTGAAAATAGGGTCCCACAGCTGCACCCCATCAGTGTAAGCAGGACTCTTAGGACTCTTAGAAGAGTCAATGCTCTAAAACCATGGGGGGCGCTTAGCCCCCTCTCTTCGTCCCTGAGGATGATTTCATTTTTCAGGGATTAGAGAGGGTGGTCCTTGTGGTGGACTGCAGGTATGGAGAGCTGTTGTCATCGTATTAGATAGATAAGAATGATTATATGTATTGTAGAAATGTCTCCTATCATGTTCCCTAATTTCTTATTATGTCCACATCCTGGTCCCCATCTTGGACATCATAACAAACGTGCACTTTTTTGTTTAATTTACACATTGGACCATAGGAAAAATGACACTACAGCTACAGAGGTGACCGTCTGATAGCCCAGCTCGACTATCCATCTCTACTGAAGACCCTTTCAGCTTTTTGAGAGTTGGGTGGAGGACATCATCTCTGAAAATAGGGTCCCACAGCTGCACCCCATCAGTGTGAGCAGGACTCTTAGGACTCTTAGAAGAGTTAATGCTCTGAGACCATGGGGGCGCTTAGCCCCCTCTCTTCGTCACTGAGGATGATTTCATTTTTCAGGGATTAGAGAGGGTGGTCCTTGTGGTGGACTGCAGGTATGGAGAGCTGTTGTCATCGTATTAGATAGATAAGAATGATTATATGTATTGTAGAAATGTCTCCTATCATGTTCCCTAATTTTTTATTATGTCCACATCCTGGTCCCCATCTTGGACATCATAACAAACGTGCACTTTTTTGTTTAATTTACACATTGGACCATAGGGAAAATGACACTACAGCTACAGAGGTGACCGTCTGATAGCCCAGCTCGACTATCCATCTCTACTGAAGACCCTTTCAGCTTTTTGAGAGTTGGGTGGAGGACATCATCTCTGAAAATAGGGTCCCACAGCTGCACCCCATCAGTGTGAGCAGGACTCTTAGGACTCTTATAAGAGTCAATGCTCTGAGACCATTGGGGGCACTTAGCCCCCTCTCTTCATCACTGAGGATGATTTCATTTTTCAGGGATTAGAGAGGGTGGTCCTTGTGGTGGACTGCAGATATGGAGAGCTGTTATCATCGTATTAGATAGATAAGAATGATTATATGTATTGTAGAAATGTCTCCTATCATGTTCCCTAATTTTTTATTATGTCCACATCCTGGTCCCCATCTTGGACATCATAACAAACGTGCACTTTTTTGTTTAATTTACACATTGGACCATAGGAAAAATGACACTACAGCTACAGAGGTGACCGTCTGATAGCCCAGCTCGACTATCCATCTCTACTGAAGACCCTTTCAGCTTTTTGAGAGTTGGGTGGAGGACATCATCTCTGAAAATAGGGTCCCACAGCTGCACCCCATCAGTGTGAGCAGGACTCTTAGGACTCTTAGAAGAGTCAATGCTCTGAGACCATGGGGGGCGCTTAGCCCCCTCTCTTCGTCACTGAGGATGATTTCATTTTTCAGGGATTAGAGAGGGTGGTCCTTGTGGTGGACTGCAGGTATGGAGAGCTGTTGTCATCGTATTAAATAGATAAGAATGATTATATGTATTGTAGAAATGTCTCCTATCATGTTCCCTAATTTTTTATTATGTCCACATCCTGGTCCCCATCTTGGACATCATAACAAACGTGCACTTTTTTGTTTAATTTACACATTGGACCATAGGAAAAATGACACTACAGCTACAGAGGTGACCGTCTGATAGCCCAGCTCGACTATCCATCTCTACTGAAGACCCTTTCAGCTTTTTGAGAGTTGGGTGGAGAACATCATCTCTGAAAATAGGGTCCCACAGCTGCACCCCATCAGTGTGAGCAGGACTCTTAGGACTCTTAGAAGAGTCAATGCTCTGAGACCATGGGGGGCGCTTAGCCCCCTCTCTTCGTCACTGAGGATGATTTCTCTTTTCAGGGAATAGAGAGGGTGGTCCTTGTGGTGGACTGCAGGTATGGAGAGCTGTTGTCATCGTATTAGATAGATAAGAATGATTATATGTATTGTAGAAATGTCTCCTATCATGTTCCCTATTTTTTTATTATGTCCACATCCTGGTCCCCATCTTGGAAATCATAACAAACGTGCACTTTTTTGTTTAATTTACACATTGGACCATAGGAAAAATGACACTACAGCTACAGAGGTGACCGTCTGATAGCCCAGCTCGACTATCCATCTCTACTGAAGACCCTTTCAGCTTTTTGAGAGTTGGGTGGAGGACATCATCTCTGAAAATAGGGTCCCACAGCTGCACCCCATCAGTGTGAGCAGGAATCTTAGGACTCTTAGAAGAGTCAATGCTCTGAGACCATGGGGGGCGCTTAGCCCCCTCTCTTCGTCACTGAGGATGATTTCATTTTTCAGGGATTAGAGAGAGTGGTCCTTGTGGTGGACTGCAGGTATGGAGAGCTGTTGTGATCGTATTAGATAGATAAGAATGATTATATGTACTGTAGAAATGTCTCCTATCATGTTCCCTAATTTTTTATTATATTATGTCCACATCCTGGTCCCCATCTTGAACATCATAACAAACGTGCACTTTTTTGTTTAATTTACACATTGGACCATAGGAAAAATGACACTACAGCTACAGAGGTGACCGTCTGATAGCCCAGCTCGACTATCCATCTCTACTGAAGACCCTTTCAGCTTTTTGAGAGTTGGGTGGAGGACATCATCTCTGAAAATAGGGTCCCACAGCTGCACCCCATCAGTGTAAGCAGGACTCTTAGGACTCTTAGAAGAGTCAATGCTCTAAAACCATGGGGGGCGCTTAGCCCCCTCTCTTCGTCCCTGAGGATGATTTCATTTTTCAGGGATTAGAGAGGGTGGTCCTTGTGGTGGACTGCAGGTATGGAGAGCTGTTGTCATCGTATTAGATAGATAAGAATGATTATATGTATTGTAGAAATGTCTCCTATCATGTTCCCTAATTTCTTATTATGTCCACATCCTGGTCCCCATCTTGGACATCATAACAAACGTGCACTTTTTTGTTTAATTTACACATTGGACCATAGGAAAAATGACACTACAGCTACAGAGGTGACCGTCTGATAGCCCAGCTCGACTATCCATCTCTACTGAAGACCCTTTCAGCTTTTTGAGAGTTGGGTGGAGGACATCATCTCTGAAAATAGGGTCCCACAGCTGCACCCCATCAGTGTGAGCAGGACTCTTAGGACTCTTAGAAAAGTCAATGCTCTGAGACCATTGGGGGCACTTAGCCCCCTCTCTTCGTCACTGAGGATGATTTCATTTTTCAGGGTTTAGAGAGGGTGGTCCTTGTGGTGGACTGCAGGTATGGAGAGCTGTTATCATCGTATTAGATAGATAAGAATGATTATATGTATTGTAGAAATGTCTCCTATCATGTTCCCTAATTTTTTATTATGTCCACATCCTGGTCCCCATCTTGGACATCATAACAAACGTGCACTTTTTTGTTTAATTTACACATTGGACCATAGGAAAAATGACACTACAGCTACAGAGGTGACCGTCTGATAGCCCAGCTCGACTATCCATCTCTACTGAAGACCCTTTCAGCTTTTTGAGAGTTGGGTGGAGGACATCATCTCTGAAAATAGGGTCCCACAGCTGCACCCCATCAGTGTAAGCAGGACTCTTAGGACTCTTAGAAGAGTCAATGCTCTAAAACCATGGGGGGCGCTTAGCCCCCTCTCTTCGTCCCTGAGGATGATTTCATTTTTCAGGGATTAGAGAGGGTGGTCCTTGTGGTGGACTGCAGGTATGGAGAGCTGTTGTCATCGTATTAGATAGATAAGAATGATTATATGTATTGTAGAAATGTCTCCTATCATGTTCCCTAATTTCTTATTATGTCCACATCCTGGTCCCCATCTTGGACATCATAACAAACGTGCACTTTTTTGTTTAATTTACACATTGGACCATAGGAAAAATGACACTACAGCTACAGAGGTGACCGTCTGATAGCCCAGCTCGACTATCCATCTCTACTGAAGACCCTTTCAGCTTTTTGAGAGTTGGGTGGAGGACATCATCTCTGAAAATAGGGTCCCACAGCTGCACCCCATCAGTGTGAGCAGGACTCTTAGGACTCTTAGAAAAGTCAATGCTCTGAGACCATTGGGGGCACTTAGCCCCCTCTCTTCGTCACTGAGGATGATTTCATTTTTCAGGGATTAGAGAGGGTGGTCCTTGTGGTGGACTGCAGGTATGGAGAGCTGTTATCATCGTATTAGATAGATAAGAATGATTATATGTATTGTAGAAATGTCTCCTATCATGTTCCCTAATTTTTTATTATGTCCACATCCTGGTCCCCATCTTGGACATCATAACAAACGTGCACTTTTTTGTTTAATTTACACATTGGACCATAGGAAAAATGACACTACAGCTACAGAGGTGACCGTCTGATAGCCCAGCTCGACAATCCATCTCTACTGAAGACCCTTTCAGCTTTTTGAGAGTTGGGTGGAGGACATCATCTCTGAAAATAGGGTCCCACAGCTGCACCCCATCAGTGTGAGCAGGACTCTTAGGACTCTTAGAAGAGTCAATGCTCTGAGACCATGGGGGGCGCTTAGCCCCCTCTCTTCGTCACTGAGGATGATTTCATTTTTCAGGGATTAGAGAGGGTGGTCCTTGTGGTGGACTGCAGGTATGGAGAGCTGTTGTCATCGTATTAAATAGATAAGAATGATTATATGTATTGTAGAAATGTCTCCTATCATGTTCCCTAATTTTTTATTATGTCCACATCCTGGTCCCCATCTTGGACATCATAACAAACGTGCACTTTTTTGTTTAATTTACACATTGGACCATAGGAAAAATGACACTACAGCTACAGAGGTGACCGTCTGATAGCCCAGCTCGACTATCCATCTCTACTGAAGACCCTTTCAGCTTTTTGAGAGTTTGGTGGAGAACATCATCTCTGAAAATAGGGTCCCACAGCTGCACCCCATCAGTGTGAGCAGGACTCTTAGGACTCTTAGAAGAGTCAATGCTCTGAGACCATGGGGGGCGCTTAGCCCCCTCTCTTCGTCACTGAGGATGATTTCACTTTTCAGGGAATAGAGAGGGTGGTCCTTGTGGTGGACTGCAGGTATGGAGAGCTGTTGTCATCGTATTAGATAGATAAGAATGATTATATGTATTGTAGAAATGTCTCCTATCATGTTCCCTAATTTTTTATTATGTCCACATCCTGGTCCCCATCTTGGACATCATAACAAACGTGCACTTTTTTGTTTAATTTACACATTGGACCATAGGAAAAATGACACTACAGCTACAGAGGTGACCGTCTGATAGCCCAGCTCGACTATCCATCTCTACTGAAGACCCTTTCAGCTTTTTGAGAGTTGGGTGGAGGACATCATCTCTGAAAATAGGGTCCCACAGCTGCACCCCATCAGTGTGAGCAGGACTCTTAGGACTCTTAGAAGAGTCAATGCTCTGAGACCATTGGGGGCACTTAGCCCCCTCTCTTCATCACTGAGGATGATTTCATTTTTCAGGGATTAGAGAGGGTGGTCCTTGTGGTGGACTGCAGATATGGAGAGCTGTTATCATCGTATTAGATAGATAAGAATGATTATATGTATTGTAGAAATGTCTCCTATCATGTTCCCTAATTTTTTATTATGTCCACATCCTGGTCCCCATCTTGGAAATCATAACAAACGTGCACTTTTTTGTTTAATTTACAAATTGGACCATAGGAAAAATGACACTACAGCTACAGAGGTGACCGTCTGATAGCCCAGCTCGACTATCCATCTCTACTGAAGACCCTTTCAGCTTTTTGAGAGTTGGGTGGAGGACATCATCTCTGAAAATAGGGTCCCACAGCTGCACCCCATCAGTGTGAGCAGGAATCTTAGGACTCTTAGAAGAGTCAATGCTCTGAGACCATGGGGGGCGCTTAGCCCCCTCTCCTCGTCACTGAGGATGATTTCACTTTTCAGGGAATAGAGAGGGTGGTCCTTGTGGTGGACTGCAGGTATGGAGAGCTGTTGTCATCGTATTAGATAGATAAGAATGATTATATGTATTGTAGAAATGTCTCCTATCATGTTCCCTATTTTTTTATTATGTCCACATCCTGGTCCCCATCTTGGAAATCATAACAAACGTGCACTTTTTTGTTTAATTTACAAATTGGACCATAGGAAAAATGACACTACAGCTACAGAGGTGACCGTCTGATAGCCCAGCTCGACTATCCATCTCTACTGAAGACCCTTTCAGCTTTTTGAGAGTTAAGTGGAGGACATCATCTCTGAAAATAGGGTCCCACAGCTGCACCCCATCAGTGTGAGCAGGAATCTTAGGACTCTTAGAAGAGTCAATGCTCTGAGACCATGGGGGGCGCTTAGCCCCCTCTCTTCGTCACTGAGGATGATTTCATTTTTCAGGGATTAGAGAGAGTGGTCCTTGTGGTGGACTGCAGGTATGGAGAGCTGTTGTGATCGTATTAGATAGATAAGAATGATTATATGTATTGTAGAAATGTCTCCTTTCATGTTCCCTAATTTTTTATTATGTCCACATCCTGGTCCCCATCTTGGACATCATAACAAACGTGCACTTTTTTGTTTAATTCACATTGGACCATAGGAAAAATGACACTACAGCTACAGAGGTGACCGTCTGATAGCCCAGCTCGACTATCCATCTCTACTGAAGACCCTTTCAGCTTTTTGAGAGTTGGGTGGAGGACATCATCTCTGAAAATAGGGTCCCACAGCTGCACCCCATCAGTGTGAGCAGGACTCTTAGGACTCTTAGAAGAGTCAATGCTCTGAGACCATTGGGGGCACTTAGCCCCCTCTCTTCATCACTGAGGATGATTTCATTTTTCAGGGATTAGAGAGGGTGGTCCTTGTGGTGGACTGCAGATATGGAGAGCTGTTATCATCGTATTAGATAGATAAGAATGATTATATGTATTGTAGAAATGTCTCCTATCATGTTCCCTAATTTTTTATTATGTCCACATCCTGGTCCCCATCTTGGACATCATAACAAACGTGCACTTTTTTGTTTAATTTACACATTGGACCATAGGAAAAATGACACTACAGCTACAGAGGTGACCGTTTGATAGCCCAGCTCGACTATCCATCTCTACTGAAGACCCTTTCAGCTTTTTGAGAGTTGGGTGGAGGACATCATCTCTGAAAATAGGGTCCCACAGCTGCACCCCATCAGTGTGAGCAGGACTCTTAGGACTCTTAGAAGAGTCAATGCTCTGAGACCATGGGGGGCGCTTAGCCCCCTCTCTTCGTCACTGAGGATGATTTCATTTTTCAGGGATTGGAGAGGGTGGTCCTTGTGGTGGACTGCAGGTATGGAGAGCTGTTGTCATCGTATTAGATAGATAAGAATGATTATATGTATTGTAGAAATGTCTCCTATCATGTTCCCTAATTTTTTATTATGTCCACATCCTGGTCCCCATCTTGGACATCATAACAAACGTGCACTTTTTTGTTTAATTTACACATTGGACCATAGGAAAAATGACACTACAGCTACAGAGGTGACCGTCTGATAGCCCAGCTCGACTATCCATCTCTACTGAAGACCCTTTCAGCTTTTTGAGAGTTGGGTAGAGAACATCATCTCTGAAAATAGGGTCCCACAGCTGCACCCCATCAGTGTGAGCAGGACTCTTAGGACTCTTAGAAGAGTCAATGCTCTGAGACCATGGAGGGCGCTTAGCCCCCTCTCTTCGTCACTGAGGATGATTTCACTTTTCAGGGATTAGAGAGAGTGGTCCTTGTGGTGGACTGCAGGTATGGAGAGCTGTTGTGATCGTATTAGATAGATAAGAATGATTATATGTATTGTAGAAATGTCTCCTATCATGTTCCCTAATTTTTTATTATGTCCACATCCTGGTCCCCATCTTGAACATCATAACAAACGTGCACTTTTTTGTTTAATTTACACATTGGACCATAGGAAAAATGACACTACAGCTACAGAGGTGACCGTCTGATAGCCCAGCTCGACTATCCATCTCTACTGAAGACCCTTTCAGCTTTTTGAGAGTTGGGTGGAGGACATCATCTCTGAAAATAGGGTCCCACAGCTGCACCCAATCAGTGTAAGCAGGACTCTTAGGACTCTTAGAAGAGTCAATGCTCTAAAACCATTGGGGGCGCTTAGCCCCCTCTCTTCGTCCCTGAGGATGATTTCATTTTTCAGGGATTAGAGAGGGTGGTCCTTGTGGTGGACTGCAGGTATGGAGAGCTGTTGTCATCGTATTAGATAGATAAGAATGATTATATGTATTGTAGAAATGTCTCCTATCATGTTCCCTAATTTCTTATTATGTCCACATCCTGGTCCCCATCTTGGACATCATAACAAACGTGCACTTTTTTGTTTAATTTACACATTGGACCATAGGAAAAATGACACTACAGCTACAGAGGTGACCGTCTGATAGCCCAGCTCGACTATCCATCTCTACTGAAGACCCTTTCAGCTTTTTGAGAGTTGGGTGGAGGACATCATCTCTGAAAATAGGGTCCCACAGCTTCACCCCATCAGTGTGAGCAGGACTCTTAGGACTCTTAGAAGAGTCAATGCTCTGGTACCATGGGGGGCGCTTGGCCCCCTCTCTTCGTCACTGAGGATGATTTCATTTTTCAGGGATTAGAGAGGGTGGTCCTTGTGGTGGACGACTGCAGGTATGGAGAGCTGTTGTCATCGTATTAGATAGATAAGAATGATTATATGTATTGTAGAAATGTCTCCTATCATGTTCCCTAATTTATTATTATGTCCACATCCTGGTCCCCATCTTGGACATCATAACAAACGTGCACTTTTTTGTTTAATTTACACATTGGACCATAGGAAAAATGACACTACAGCTACAGAGGTGACCGTCTGATAGCCCAGCTCGACTATCCATCTCTACTGAAGACCCTTTCAGCTTTTTAAGAGTTTGGTGGAGGACATAATCTCTGAAAATAGGGTCCCACAGCTGCACCCCATCAGTGTGAGCAGGACTCTTAGGACTCTTAGAAGAGTCAATGCTCTGAGACCATTGGGGGCACTTAGCCCCCTCTCTTCGTCACTGAGGATGATTTCATTTTTCAGGGATTAGAGAGGGTGGTCCTTGTGGTGGACTGCAGGTATGGAGAGCTGTTATCATCGTATTAGATAGATAAGAATGATTATATGTATTGTAGAAATGTCT
The DNA here is from genome assembly GCF_048569485.1 of Anomaloglossus baeobatrachus. Classification (NCBI taxonomy): domain Eukaryota; kingdom Metazoa; phylum Chordata; class Amphibia; order Anura; family Aromobatidae; genus Anomaloglossus; species Anomaloglossus baeobatrachus. The sequence goes on from NW_027443142.1 coordinate 49,202, forward strand.
CCTATCATGTTCCCTAATTTTTTATTATGTCCACATCCTGGTCCCCATCTTGGACATCATAACAAACGTGCACTTTTTTGTTTAATTTACACATTGGACCATAGGAAAAATAACACTACAGCTACAGAGGTGACCGTCTGATAGCCCAGCTCGACAATCCATCTCTACTGAAGACCCTTTCAGCTTTTTGAGAGTTGGGTGGAGGACATCATCTCTGAAAATAGGGTCCCACAGCTGCACCCCATCAGTGTGAGCAGGACTCTTAGGACTCTTAGAAGAGTCAATGCTCTGAGACCATGGGGGGCGCTTAGCCCCCTCTCTTCGTCACTGAGGATGATTTCATTTTTCAGGGATTAGAGAGGGTGGTCCTTGTGGTGGACTGCAGGTATGGAGAGCTGTTGTCATCGTATTAGATAGATAAGAATGATTATATGTATTGTAGAAATGTCTCCTATCATGTTCCCTAATTTTTTATTATGTCCACATCCTGGTCCCCATCTTGGACATCATAACAAACGTGCACTTTTTTGTTTAATTTACACATTGGACCATAGGAAAAATGACACTACAGCTACAGAGGTGACCGTCTGATAGCCCAGCTCGACTATCCATCTCTACTGAAGACCCTTTCAGCTTTTTGAGAGTTGGGTAGAGAACATCATCTCTGAAAATAGGGTCCCACAGCTGCACCCCATCAGTGTGAGCAGGACTCTTAGGACTCTTAGAAGAGTCAATGCTCTGAGACCATGGAGGGCGCTTAGCCCCCTCTCTTCGTCACTGAGGATGATTTCACTTTTCAGGGATTAGAGAGAGTGGTCCTTGTGGTGGACTGCAGGTATGGAGAGCTGTTGTCATCGTATTAGATAGATAAGAATAATTATATGTATTGTAGAAATGTCTCCTATCATGTTCCCTATTTTTTTATTATGTCCACATCCTGGTCCCCATCTTGGAAATCATAACAAATGTGCACTTTTTTGTTTAATTTACACATTGGACCATAGGAAAAATGACACTACAGCTACAGAGGTGACCGTCTGATAGCCCAGCTCGACTATCCATCTCTACTGAAGACCCTTTCAGCTTTTTGAGAGTTGGGTGGAGGACATCATCTCTGAAAATAGGGTCCCACAGCTGCACCCCATCAGTGTGAGCAGGACTCTTAGGACTCTTAGAAGAGTTAATGCTCTGAGACCATGGGGGCGCTTAGCCCCCTCTCTTCGTCACTGAGGATGATTTCATTTTTCAGGGATTAGAGAGGGTGGTCCTTGTGGTGGACTGCAGGTATGGAGAGCTGTTGTCATCGTATTAGATAGATAAGAATGATTATATGTATTGTAGAAATGTCTCCTATCATGTTCCCTAATTTTTTATTATGTCCACATCCTGGTCCCCATCTTGGACATCATAACAAACGTGCACTTTTTTGTTTAATTTACACATTGGACCATAGGAAAAATGACACTACAGCTACAGAGGTGACCGTCTGATAGCCCAGCTCGACTATCCATCTCTACTGAAGACCCTTTCAGCTTTTTGAGAGTTGGGTGGAGGACATCATCTCTGAAAATAGGGTCCCACAGCTGCACCCCATCAGTGTAAGCAGGACTCTTAGGACTCTTAGAAGAGTCAATGCTCTAAAACCATGGGGGGCGCTTAGCCCCCTCTCTTCGTCCCTGAGGATGATTTCATTTTTCAGGGATTACAGAGGGTGGTCCTTGTGGTGGACTGCAGGTATGGAGAGCTGTTATCATCGTATTAGATAGATAAGAATGATTATATGTTTTGTAGAAATGTCTCCTATCATGTTCCCTAATTTTTTATTATGTCCACATCCTGGTCCCCATCTTGGACATCATAACAAACGTGCACTTTTTTGTTTAATTTACACATTGGACCATAGGAAAAATGACACTACAGCTACAGAGGTGACCGTCTGATAGCCCAGCTCGACTATCCATCTCTATTGAAGACCCTTTCAGCTTTTTGAGAGTTGGGTGGAGGACATCATCTCTGAAAATAGGGTCCCACAGCTTCACCCCATCAGTGTGAGCAGGACTCTTAGGACTCTTAGAAGAGTGAATGCTCTGGTACCATGGGGGGCGCTTGGCCCCCTCTCTTCGTCACTGAGGATGATTTCATTTTTCAGGGATTAGAGAGGGTGGTCCTTGTGGTGGACTGCAGGTATGGAGAGCTGTTGTCATCGTATTAGATAGATAAGAATGATTATATGTATTGTAGAAATGTCTCCTATCATGTTCCCTAATTTTTTATTATGTCCACATCCTGGTCCCCATCTTGGACATCATAACAAACGTGCACTTTTTTGTTTAATTTACACATTGGGCCATAGGAAAAATGACACTACAGCTACAGAGGTGACCGTCTGATAGCCCAGCTCGACTATCCATCTCTACTGAAGACCCTTTCAGCTTTTTGAGAGTTGGGTGGAGGACATCATCTCTGAAAATAGGGTCCCACAGCTGCACCCATCAGTGTGAGCAGGACTCTTAGGACTCTTAAAAGAGTTAATGCTCTGAGACCATGGGGGCGCTTAGCCCCCTCTCTTCGTCACTGAGGATGATTTCATTTTTCAGGGATTAGAGAGGGTGGTCCTTGTGGTGGACTGCAGGTATGGAGAGCTGTTGTCATCGTATTAAATAGATAAGAATGATTATATGTATTGTAGAAATGTCTCCTATCATGTTCCCTAATTTTTTATTATGTCCACATCCTGGTCCCCATCTTGGACATCATAACAAACGTGCACTTTTTTGTTTAATTTACACATTGGACCATAGGAAAAATGACACTACAGCTACAGAGGTGACCGTCTGATAGCCCAGCTCGACTATCCATCTCTACTGAAGACCCTTTCAGCTTTTTGAGAGTTGGGTGGAGGACATCATCTCTGAAAATAGGGTCCCACAGCTGCACCCCATCAGTGTGAGCAGGACTCTTAGGACTCTTAGAAGAGTCAATGCTCTGAGACCATGGGGGGCGCTTAGCCCCCTCTCTTCGTCACTGAGGATGATTTCATTTTTCAGGGATTAGAGAGGGTGGTCCTTGTGGTGGACTGCAGGTATGGAGAGCTGTTGTCATCGTATTAGATAGATAAGAATGATTATATGTATTGTAGAAATGTCTCCTATCATGTTCCCTAATTTTTTATTATGTCCACATCCTGGTCCCCATCTTGGACATCATAACAAACGTGCACTTTTTTGTTTAATTTACACATTGGACCATAGGAAAAATGACACTACAGCTACAGAGGTGACCGTCTGATAGCCCAGCTCGACTATCCATCTCTACTGAAGACCCTTTCAGCTTTTTGAGAGTTGGGTGGAGAACATCATCTCTGAAAATAGGGTCCCACAGCTGCACCCCATCAGTGTGAGCAGGACTCTTAGGACTCTTAGAAGAGTCAATGCTCTGAGACCATGGGGGGCGCTTAGCCCCCTCTCCTCGTCACTGAGGATGATTTCACTTTTCAGGGAATAGAGAGGGTGGTCCTTGTGGTGGACTGCAGGTATGGAGAGCTGTTGTCATCGTATTAGATAGATAAGAATGATTATATGTATTGTAGAAATGTCTCCTATCATGTTCCCTATTTTTTTATTATGTCCACATCCTGGTCCCCATCTTGGAAATCATAACAAACGTGCACTTTTTTGTTTAATTTACAAATTGGACAATAGGAAAAATGACACTACAGCTACAGAGGTGACCGTCTGATAGCCCAGCTCGACTATCCATCTCTACTGAAGACCCTTTCAGCTTTTTGAGAGTTGGGTGGAGGACATCATCTCTGAAAATAGGGTCCCACAGCTGCACCCCATCAGTGTGAGCAGGAATCTTAGGACTCTTAGAAGAGTCAATGCTCTGAGACCATGGGGGGCGCTTAGCCCCCTCTCTTCGTCACTGAGGATGATTTCATTTTTCAGGGATTAGAGAGAGTGGTCCTTGTGGTGGACTGCAGGTATGGAGAGCTGTTGTGATCGTATTAGATAGATAAGAATGATTATATGTATTGTAGAAATGTCTCCTATCATGTTCCCTAATTTTTTATTATGTCCACATCCTGGTCCCCATCTTGGACATCATAACAAACGTGCACTTTTTTGTTTAATTTACACATTGGACCATAGGAAAAATGACACTACAGCTACAGAGGTGACCGTCTGATAGCCCAGCTCGACTATCCATCTCTACTGAAGACCCTTTCAGCTTTTTGAGAGTTGGGTGGAGGACATCATCTCTGAAAATAGGGTCCCACAGCTTCACCCCATCAGTGTGAGCAGGACTCTTAGGACTCTTAGAAGAGTCAATGCTCTGGTACCATGGGGGGCGCTTGGCCCCCTCTCTTCGTCACTGAGGATGATTTCATTTTTCAGGGATTAGAGAGGGTGGTCCTTGTGGTGGACTGCAGGTATGGAGAGCTGTTGTCATCGTATTAGATAGATAAGAATGATTATATGTATTGTAGAAATGTCTCCTATCATGTTCCCTAATTTTTTATTATGTCCACATCCTGGTCCCCATCTTGGACATCATAACAAACGTGCACTTTTTTGTTTAATTTACACATTGGACCATAGGAAAAATGACACTACAGCTACAGAGGTGACCGTCTGATAGCCCAGCTCGACTATCCATCTCTACTGAAGTCCCTTTCAGCTTTTTGAGAGTTGGGTGGAGGACATCATCTCTGAAAATAGGGTCCCACAGCTGAACCCCATCAGTGTGAGCAGGACTCTTAGGACTCTTAGAAGAGTCAATGCTCTGAGACCATTGGGGGCACTTAGCCCCCTCTCTTCGTCACTGAGGATGATTTCATTTTTCAGGGATTAGAGAGGGTGGTCCTTGTGGTGGACTGCAGGTATGGAGAGCTGTTATCATCGTATTATATAGATAAGAATGATTATATGTATTGTAGAAATGTCTCCTATCATGTTCCCTAATTTTTTATTATGTCCACATCCTGGTCCCCATCTTGGACATCATAACAAACGTGCACTTTTTTGTTTAATTTACACATTGGACCATAGGAAAAATGACACTACAGCTACAGAGGTGACCGTCTGATAGCCCAGCTCGACAATCCATCTCTACTGAAGACCCTTTCAGCTTTTTGAGAGTTGGGTGGAGGACATCATCTCTGAAAATAGGGTCCCACAGCTGCACCCCATCAGTGTGAGCAGGACTCTTAGGACTCTTAGAAGAGTCAATGCTCTGAGACCATGGGGGGCGCTTAGCCCCCTCTCTTCGTCACTGAGGATGATTTCATTTTTCAGGGATTAGAGAGGGTGGTCCTTGTGGTGGACTGCAGGTATGGAGAGCTGTTGTCATCGTATTAAATAGATAAGAATGATTATATGTATTGTAGAAATGTCTCCTATCATGTTCCCTAATTTTTTATTATGTCCACATCCTGGTCCCCATCTTGGACATCATAACAAACGTGCACTTTTTTGTTTAATTTACACATTGGACCATAGGAAAAATGACACTACAGCTACAGAGGTGACCGTCTGATAGCCCAGCTCGACAATCCATCTCTACTGAAGACCCTTTCAGCTTTTTGAGAGTTGGGTGGAGAACATCATCTCTGAAAATAGGGTCCCACAGCTGCACCCCATCAGTGTGAGCAGGACTCTTAGGACTCTTAGAAGAGTCAATGTTTTGAGACCATGGGGGGCGCTTAGCCCCCTCTCTTCGTCACTGAGGATGATTTCACTTTTCAGGGAATAGAGAGGGTGGTCCTTGTGGTGGACTGCAGGTATGGAGAGCTGTTGTCATCGTATTAGCTAGATAAGAATGATTATATGTATTGTAGAAATGTCTCCTATCATGTTCCCTATTTTTTTATTATGTCCACATCCTGGTCCCCATCTTGGAAATCATAACAAACGTGCACTTTTTTGTTTAATTTACACATTGGACCATAGGAAAAATGACACTACAGCTACAGAGGTGACCGTCTGGTAGCCCAGCTCGACTATCCATCTCTACTGAAGACCCTTTCAGCTTTTTGAGAGTTGGGTGGAGGACATCATCTCTGAAAATAGGGTCCCACAGCTGCACCACATCAGTGTGAGCAGGACTCTTAGGACTCTTAGAAGAGTCAATGTTTTGAGACCATGGGGGGCGCTTAGCCCCCTCTCTTCGTCACTGAGGATGATTTCATTTTTCAGGGATTAGAGAGAGTGGTCCTTGTGGTGGACTGCAGGTATGGAGAGCTGTTGTCATCGTATTAGATAGATAAGAATGATTATATGTATTGTAGAAATGTCTCCTATCATGTTCCCTAATTTTTTATTATGTCCACATCCTGGTCCCCATCTTGGACATCATAACAAACGTGCACTTTTTTGTTTAATTTACACATTGGACCATAGGAAAAATGACACTACAGCTACAGAGGTGACCGTCTGATAGCCCAGCTCGACTATCCATCTCTACTGAAGACCCTTTCAGCTTTTTGAGAGTTGGGTGGAGGACATCATCTCTTAAAATAGGGTCCCACAGCTGCACCCCATCAGTGTAAGCAGGACTCTTAGGACTCTTAGAAGAGTCAATGCTCTAAAACCATGGGGGGCGCTTAGCCCCCTCTCTTCGTCCCTGAGGATGATTTCATTTTTCAGGGATTAGAGAGGGTGGTCCTTGTGGTGGACTGCAGGTATGGAGAGCTGTTGTCATCGTATTAGATAGATAAGAATGATTATATGTATTGTAGAAATGTCTCCTATCATGTTCCCTAATTTTTTATTATGTCCACATCCTGGTCCCCATCTTGGACATCATAACAAACGTGCACTTTTTTGTTTAATTTACACATTGGACCATAGGAAAAATGACACTACAGCTACAGAGGTGACCGTCTGATAGCCCAGCTCGACTATCCATCTCTACTGAAGACCCTTTCAGCTTTTTGAGAGTTGGGTGGAGGACATCATCTCTGAAAATAGGGTCCCACAGCTGCACCCCATCAGTGTGAGCAGGACTCTTAGGACTCTTAGAAGAGTTAATGCTCTGAGACCATGGGGGCGCTTAGCCCCCTCTCTTCGTCACTGAGGATGATTTCATTTTTCAGGGATTAGAGAGGGTGGTCCTTGTGGTGGACTGCAGGTATGGAGAGCTGTTGTCATCGTATTAGATAGATAAGAATGATTATATGTATTGTAGAAATGTCTCCTATCATGTTCCCTAATTTTTTATTATGTCCACATCCAGGTCCCCATCTTGGACATCATAACAAACGTGCACTTTTTTGTTTAATTTACACATTGGACCATAGGAAAAATGACACTACAGCTACAGAGGTGACCGTCTGATAGCCCAGCTCGACTATCCATCTCTACTGAAGACCCTTTTAGCTTTTTGAGAGTTGGGTGGAGAACATCATCTCTGAAAATAGGGTCCCACAGCTGCACCCCATCAGTGAGAGCAGGACTCTTAGGACTCTTAGAAGAGTCAATGCTCTGAGACCATGGGGGGCGCTTAGCCCCCTCTCCTCGTCACTGAGGATGATTTAACTTTTTAGGGAATAGAGAGGGTGGTCCTTGTGGTGGACTGCAGGTATGGAGAGCTGTTGTCATCGTATTAGATAGATAAGAATGATTATATGTATTGTAGAAATGTCTCCTATCATGTTCCCTATTTTTTTATTATGTCCACATCCTGGTCCCCATCTTGGAAATCATAACAAACGTGCACTTTTTTGTTTAATTTACAAATTGGACCATAGGAAAAATGACACTACAGCTACAGAGGTGACCGTCTGATAGCCCAGCTCGACTATCCATCTCTACTGAAGACTAGAGTTGAGCGCTGTTCGTGGTTCGTGGTTCTCCAGTTCTAGGCTCGAGTGATTTTGGGGCATGTTCTAGATCGAACTAGAACTCGAGCTTTTTGCAAAAGCTCGATAGTTCTAGAAACGTTCGAGAACGGTTCTAGCAGCCAAAAAACAGCTAAATCTTAGCTTGGTTTCTGCTGTAATAGTGTAAGTCACTCTGTGAATCAAACTATTATCACATTTCAGTGTATAGTGTGCGTGAACAGCGCCTTCAGATCACTGCTGTTTCTATAATGGCGATCGCCATTTTTTTTTTTTTTTTTCTTGTCTTCCTTCCCTAAGCGCGCGCGTCTTGTGGGGCTGGCCAGCATGTCAGCCAATCACAGACACACACACACCTAAGTGGACTTTGAGGCAGAGAAGCAACGGCATGTGTGATAGGATCTGCATGTCACATGTCCCTGCATTATAAAACCGGACATTTTCTTCACGATCGCCATTATCTGCCTTCTGCGTCTTTGGTGTCAGACATCACTGTCGCAGTTCCGTCCTTTGTCCTATCGCCGATACAGCTGTATGCGCTGCATACACAGCGTTAGACAGCTTAGGGAGAGCACATTCTAGCAGTCCTTTTAAGGGCTCGTACCGGCAGGGTCAGAGAGCCATAGGTGACAGGTCCTGCAAACAGCAACAGCGTCTGTGTAGCCCAGGTCAGGGATTTCCTCCCTGCATTTCACCATTAGGAGGGAATAGAAAGGCAGGCTTCCATTCCTCTACCCAGAGCACCACAATCCTGCCACTGTACCCTCTTGTCCTCTGCACACTCCAACTCATTCTAACTAAGCCATTATACTAGCAAACACTCAGTGTACCTAGTGGCATCCTATCTGTGGCTATTGGACTTTGCTATAGTCCCACTAGTGCAAAGACATTTGCAGAGCACATCTGCCTGCATTGCACACTCCAAGTTTTTTAAACTAAGCAATTTTACTAGCAAACACTCAGTGTACCTAGTGGCATCCTATACGTGGCTATTGGACTTTGCTATAGTCCCACTAGTGCAAAGACATTAGCAGAGCACATCTGCCTGCATTGCACACTCCAAGTTTTTTAAACTCAGCCATTATACTAGCAAACACACAGTGTACCTAGTGGCATCCTATACGTGGCTATTGGACTTTGCTATAGTCCCACTAGTGCCAAGACATTTGCAGAGCGCATCTGCCTGCGTTGCACACTCCAACTAATTATAACGAAGCCATTATACTAGCAAACACTCAGTGTACCTAGTGGCATCCTATACGTGGCTATTGGACTTTGCTATAGTCCCACTAGTGCCAAGACATTTGCAGAGCGCATCTGCCTGCGTTGCACACTCCAACTAATTATAACGAAGCCATTATACTAGCACACACTCAGTGTACCTAGTGGCATCCTATACGTGGCTATTGGACTTTGCTATAGTCCCACTAGTGCCAAGACATTTGCAGAGCGCATCTGCCTGCGTTGCACACTACAACAAATTATAACGAAGCCATTATACTAGCAAACACTCAGTGTACCTAGTGGCATCCTATACGTGGCTATTGGACTTTGCTATAGTCCCACTAGGGCCAAGACATTTGCAGAGCACATCTGCCTGCATTGCACACTCCAAGTTTTTTAAACTAAGCAATTTTACTAGCAAACACTCAGTGTACCTAGTGGCATCCTATACGTGGCTATTGGACTTTGCTATAGTCCCACTAGTGCAAAGACATTAGCAGAGCACATCTGCCTGCATTGCACACTCCAAGTTTTTTAAACTCAGCCATTATACTAGCAAACACACAGTGTACCTAGTGGCATCCTATACGTGGCTATTGGACTTTGCTATAGTCCCACTAGTGCCAAGACATTTGCAGAGCGCATCTGCCTGCGTTGCACACTCCAACTAATTATAACGAAGCCATTATACTAGCAAACACTCAGTGTACCTAGTGGCATCCTATACGTGGCTATTGGACTTTGCTATAGTCCCACTAGTGCCAAGACATTTGCAGAGCGCATCTGCCTGCGTTGCACACTCCAACTAATTATAACGAAGCCATTATACTAGCACACACTCAGTGTACCTAGTGGCATCCTATACGTGGCTATTGGACTTTGCTATAGTCCCACTAGTGCCAAGACATTTGCAGAGCGCATCTGCCTGCGTTGCACACTACAACAAATTATAACGAAGCCATTATACTAGCAAACACTCAGTGTACCTAGTGGCATCCTATACGTGGCTATTGGACTTTGCTATAGTCCCACTAGGGCCAAGACATTTGCAGAGCACATCTGCCTGCATTGCACACTCCAAGTTTTTTAAACTAAGCAATTTTACTAGCAAACACTCAGTGTACCTAGTGGCATCCTATACGTGGCTATTGGACTTTGCTATAGTCCCACTAGTGCAAAGACATTAGCAGAGCACATCTGCCTGCATTGCACACTCCAAGTTTTTTAAACTCAGCCATTATACTAGCAAACACACAGTGTACCTAGTGGCATCCTATACGTGGCTATTGGACTTTGCTATAGTCCCACTAGTGCCAAGACATTTGCAGAGCGCATCTGCCTGCGTTGCACACTCCAACTAATTATAACGAAGCCATTATACTAGCAAACACTCAGTGTACCTAGTGGCATCCTATACGTGGCTATTGGACTTTGCTATAGTCCCACTAGTGCCAAGACATTTGCAGAGCGCATCTGCCTGCGTTGCACACTCCAACTAATTATAACGAAGCCATTATACTAGCACACACTCAGTGTACCTAGTGGCATCCTATACGTGGCTATTGGACTTTGCTATAGTCCCACTAGTGCCAAGACATTTGCAGAGCGCATCTGCCTGCGTTGCACACTACAACAAATTATAACGAAGCCATTATACTAGCACACACTCAGTGTACCTAGTGGCATCCTATACGTGGCTATTGGACTTTGCTATAGTCCCACTAGTGCCAAGACATTTGCAGAGCGCATCTGCCTGCGTTGCACACTCCAACTAATTATAACGAAGCCATTATACTAGCACACACTCAGTGTACCTAGTGGCATCCTATACGTGGCTATTGGACTTTGCTATAGTCCCACTAGTGCCAAGACATTTGCAGAGCGCATCTGCCTGCGTTGCACACTCCAACTAATTATAACGAAGCCATTATACTAGCACACACTCAGTGTACCTAGTGGCATCCTATACGTGGCTATTGGACTTTGCTATAGTCCCACTAGTGCCAAGACATTTGCAGAGCGCATCTGCCTGCGTTGCACACTACAACAAATTATAACGAAGCCATTATACTAGCAAACACTCAGTGTACCTAGTGGCATCCTATACGTGGCTATTGGACTTTGCTATAGTCCCACTAGTGCCAAGACATTTGCAGCACGTCTGCCTGCGTTGCACACTCCAACGAATTATAACTAAGTTACATTGTCAGGGATATTTATTCTTTATTATTCTGCTGTTAATAAAGCTAGACCACCACTGCAATCTTCACCACCTCTCAATTTTTACTACCACATTTTCAGTCCACAATCTTGTCGCAATCAACATGAGTGGCAAAATGACAGATGCTGGTGGAAAGGGGAAGAGGCGTGGTGGAAAAGGCAAAAAATGTTTTGTCAGTGGGGAAGGTGGCAAAGCTCCATTATCATCTGCTGAAGATAGACCATCTACTAGCAAAAGTAAGATGTCTACTACTTATTGTGGACAATCCGATGTGCTCCCTTTTTTATGGACACGAACAAGAGGAACAAAGGTAGATGATGGGCAAAAAAGGAAAATGCTTGAATGGATCTCAAGTGGTCCAACAAGTGCCCTCTCAGCCACTTCAAGTACCGCATCCAAAAAACACCATTCCTCTGAGTTGTCATCCCAATCACACTTGATTTCTCCCAGCTCTGAAGTCTCCATCAGCCCTGCACAGTATGGTGGAACTGAGATGGCTGAGTCTGCAGAGCTGTTCAGTCACACTATAGCCTGGGAATCAGAGGTCTGCTCCCAAGCTACAGTGAGTACAGAACAGGAAATGGTCTGCAGTGATGCCCAGAACCTTTGTGACTCAGATTCAGGCCGTGAGGACCAAGTTTCTGAGCATAATGTTGACCCTTTGTCACAAACTGTAACACCTGTGGTTATAGACAATGAGGAACATACTGATGAAGATGAGACGCAGATACCCGATTGGGATGACAACTTAAATATTCGGTCAGGGCAAGAAGAGGCTCGGTCTGAGGGGGAGGGGAGTGCAAACACAACAATTGATGATGACGTTCTAGATCCCACCTACTGTCAACCCCCAGTCAGGCACTCGAGGAGGTCAACAGAGGCGGTGGAGGAGGATGCAACCGACGACGAAGTTACCTTGCGCCTTCCTGGACAGAGTCGGAGCACTGGTAGCACGTCTACAACTGCATCCTCAGCCACCACTCTGCCTATGAGCATTATTCGGGGTGGATCAACAGGTCGCATGGCCTCTAAGCCTTGCCTAGCCTGGGCCTTTTTTCACATCGAAAAAGATCGCCCAACTCATGTGATATGTAACATTTGTCATGATTCTGTTAGTAGAGGTCAAAACCTCAGCAGTTTGACAACTTCTTCCATGAATCGTCACATGAATAAATATCATAAGTCCCGGTGGGAAGCTCACCGTGCTGCAATGCCGGCTAGCGGAGAGAACCATCCACCGCCCGCCCCTTCCAGTGCATCCGCGCGCTCTTCATCTTCTAGGACTGTGGGGACAGCTGTCACACCTGTTTTTCCACGCAAAACTTCCACCACTGTAACCGCAACAGGCAGTTTGCTTGTAAGGTCGTCAGTTGGTTTGGAAGGGGAAACAAGTGAGTGTGTACAGCTCTCTCAGACATCGATAGCACCAACGTTGGATGAAGGCAACATCATGTCTCCGCCTGCACTTTCCTCACAAACCTGCATTTTTCCAGGGACACCCTACTCAACACCGTCTACACACAGCAGCCAGATCTCTGTCCCTCAGATGTGGTCAAATAAAAGGCCACTTCCTCCGACCCATGACAAAGCTAAGAGGTTGACTCTATCCCTCTGTAAGCTGTTGGCTACCGAAATGCTGCCTTTCCGCCTAGTGGACACACAGGATTTTAGAGACCTTATGTCTGTCGCTGTGCCCCAGTACCAGATGCCTAGTCGCCACTACTTCTCTAAGAAAGGTGTGCCCGCGCTACACCAGCATGTCGCACACAACATCACCGCTTCCTTGAGAAACTCTGTGTGTGAACGGGTGCATTTCACCACCGATACTTGGACCAGTAAGCATGGACAGGGACGTTACATGTCGCTGACTGGGCACTGGGTAACTATGGTGATAGATGGTGAAGGGTCTGCTGCACAAGTCTTGCCGTCCCCACGACTTGTGTGTCAATCCTCTGTCTGTCCAAGTTCCGCCACAGCTTCTGCATCCTCCACCTCATCTGGGTCCTCCACCTCCGCCCCAAGCCTGCCTGGTCAGGCCACCAGCGTTCTCACTGCGCAGAAGGAATCACGCACGCCTCATTACTATGCTGGCAGCCGAGCGCAACGGCATCAGGCGGTCTTTAGCTTGACATGTCTTGGTAATAAGAGTCACACAGCTGAGGAGTTGTGGTCAGCTCTGCGGTCCGAGTTTAATAAATGGTTGTCTCCACTCAACCTGCAGCCTGGTAAGGCCGTGTGCGACAATGCTGCAAACCTGGGTGCGGCCCTTCGCCTGGGCAAGGTGACACACGTACCTTGTATGGCTCACGTGTTGAACCTTGTCGTGCAGCAATTTTTAACACACTATCCCGGCCTAGATGGCCTTCTGAACAGGGCACGAAAACTGTCTGCTCACTTCCGGCGTTCAAGCGCCGCAGCTGAGCGACTTGCATCGCTCCAGAAGTCTTTCGGCCTGCCGGTTCATCGCCTGAAATGCGATGTGGCGACACGCTGGAATTCAACTCTACACATGTTACAGCGACTGTGGCAGCACCGCAGAGCCCTGGTGCAATACGTCATGACGTATAGCCTGGGCCAACGAGATGCAGAGGTGGGGCAGATCACCCTGATGGAGTGGTCTCAGATCAAGGACCTATGCACCCTTCTGCACAGTTTCGACATGGCGACGAATATGTTTAGCTCTGACAATGCCATTATCAGCATGACGATTCCAGTCATTTACATGCTGGAGCACACGCTAAACACTATTCGGAGTCAGGGGGTGGGACAACATGAAGGGGAGGAACTACAGGAGGATTCATATGTGCAAGGGACAACAACATCACCAAGATCCAGACGTTCATCATCACCAACGCAGCAGGCATGGGACCATGGGGAACAGGGATCGACAAGGGCGCATAGTAGCAGGCGAAATGTTGAGCAAGGTGCAGGAGAACATGAAGAAATGGAGGACGAACTGTCCATGGACATGGAAGACTCAGCGGATGAGGGAGACCTTGTTCAAATTTCAGTTGAAAGAGGTTGGGGGGAGATGTCAGAGGAAGAAAGAACGGTTAGCACCTCTATGCCACAAACACAGCGTGGACTTGGTCCGCATGGCTGCGCAAGACACATGAGTGCCTTCTTGTTGCACTACCTCCAACATGACAGTCGTATTGTCAAAATTAGAAGTGATGATGACTACTGGATTGCCACACTATTAGATCCCCGGTACAAGTCCAAATTTTGTGACATAATTCCAGCCATAGAAAGGGACGCACGTATGCAGGAGTATCAGCAGAAGCTGTTACTCGATCTTAGCTCGGCTTTTCCACCAAACAACCGTGCAGGTGCAGGGAGGGAATCTCCCAGTTGTAACTTGACAAACATGGGACGGTCTCGTCATCTTCACCAGTCTACCCGTACCAGTAGGACCGTATCTGGTGCCGGTAACAGCAATTTTATGGAATCTTTTCATAATTTTTTTAGACCCTCTTTTGCAAGGCCACCAGAGACAACAAGTCTGACACATACTCAACGGCTGGAGAGGATGATACAGGAGTATCTCCAAATGAACATCGATGCCATGACTGTGCAACTGGAGCCTTGCTCCTTTTGGGCTTCAAACATAGAAAAATGGCCAGAGCTCTCCAGTTACGCCTTGCAGATTTTGTCGTGTCCAGCTGCCAGCGTTGTCTCTGAACGTGTATTCAGTGCTGCTGGGTGTGTGCTGACAGATAAGCGCACGCGTCTGTCCAGTGACAATGTGGACAGACTGACGTTCATCAAAATGAACAAGTCATGGATCCAGAAGGAATTTACTACCCCTGTGTCATCCTGGGGAGAGTAAATGCTTGTGGATTTGGAATGTGCTTGATGCAAATCAAAACATCCTGTTTGCAACTAGGGCCCAAGTGCTGCCACTGATGGGGTGGGTGTCTGTGTGGCCCAATTTTTGGAAAAAAGGGAGACTCCGCTTGGAGTAACCCTTGCTTGCTGTGTTTTTAAAAGAAGCCAAGATGAACAGAGCTGGGATCAGGAAAGACTTTGCTACCTACCCCGGTGTCATCCTGGGGACGGATAAGAATGGCGTATTTTTGAATGTGCTTGATGCAAATCAAAACATCCTGTTTGCAACTAGGGCCCAAGTGCTGCCACTGATGGGGTGGGTGTCTGTGTGGCCCAATTTTTGGAAAAAAGGGAGACTCCGCTTGGAGTAACCCTTGCTTGCTGTGTTTTTAAAAGAAGCCAAGATGAACAGAGCTGGGATCAGGAAAGACTTTGCTACCTACCCCGGTGTCATCCTGGGGACGGATAAGAATGGCGTATTTTTGAATGTGCTTGATGCAAATCTAGATGTGAAGTGTACAACTGGGGCACAACTGCTGCCACTGAAGGGGTGGGTGCGTGTGGGCCCAATTTTTGGAAAAAAGGGAGACTCCGCTTGGAGTAACCCTTGCTTGCTGTGTTTTTAAAAGAAGCCAAGATGAACAGAGCTGGGATCAGGAAAGACTTTGCTACCTACCCCGGTGTCATCCTGGGGACGGATAAGAATGGCGTATTTTTGAATGTGCTTGATGCAAATCAAAACATCCTGTTTGCAACTAGGGCCCAAGTGCTGCCACTGATGGGGTGGGTGTCTGTGTGGCCCAATTTTTGGAAAAAAAGGGAGACTCCGCTTGGAGTAACCCTTGCTTACATTGTTTTTAAAAGAAGCCAAGATGAACAAGTCATGGATCAGCAAAGACTTTATCTACGTACCCCGGTGTCATCCTGGGGACGGATAAGAATGGCGTATTTTTGAATGTGCTTGATGCAAATCAAAACATCCTGTTTGCAACTAGGGCCCAAGTGCTGCCACTGATGGGGTGGGTGTCTGTGTGGCCCAATTTTTGGAAAAAAGGGAGACTCCGCTTGGAGTAACCCTTGCTTGCTGTGTTTTTAAAAGAAGCCAAGATGAACAGAGCTGGGATCAGGAAAGACTTTGCTACCTACCCCGGTGTCATCCTGGGGACGGATAAGAATGGCGTATTTTTGAATGTGCTTGATGCAAATCTAGATGTGAAGTGTACAACTGGGGCACAACTGCTGCCACTGAAGGGGTGGGTGTGTGTGGGCCCAATTTTTGGAAAAAAGGGAGACTCCGCTTGGAGTAACCCTTGCTTGCTGTGTTTTTAAAAGAAGCCAAGATGAACAGAGCTGGGATCAGGAAAGACTTTGCTACCTACCCCGGTGTCATCCTGGGGACGGATAAGAATGGCGTATTTTTGAATGTGCTTGATGCAAATCAAAACATCCTGTTTGCAACTAGGGCCCAAGTGCTGCCACTGATGGGGTGGGTGTCTGTGTGGCCCAATTTTTGGAAAAAAAGGGAGACTCCGCTTGGAGTAACCCTTGCTTACATTGTTTTTAAAAGAAGCCATGATGAACAAGTCATGGATCAGCAAAGACTTTATCTACGTACCCCGGTGTCATCCTGGGGACGGATAAGAATGGCGTATTTTTGAATGTGCTTGATGCAAATCAAAACATCCTGTTTGCAACTAGGGCCCAAGTGCTGCCACTGATGGGGTGGGTGTCTGTGTGGCCCAATTTTTGGAAAAAAAGGGAGACTCCGCTTGGAGTAACCCTTGCTTGCTGTGTTTTTAAAAGAAGCCAAGATGAACAGAGCTGGGATCAGGAAAGACTTTGCTACCTACCCCGGTGTCATCCTGGGGACGGATAAGAATGGCGTATTTTTGAATGTGCTTGATGCAAATCAAAACATCCTGTTTGCAACTAGGGCCCAAGTGCTGCCACTGATGGGGTGGGTGTCTGTGTGGCCCAATTTTTGGAAAAAAGGGAGACTCCGCTTGGAGTAACCCTTGCTTGCTGTGTTTTTAAAAGAAGCCAAGATGAACAGAGCTGGGATCAGGAAAGACTTTGCTACCTACCCCGGTGTCATCCTGGGGACGGATAAGAATGGCGTATTTTTGAATGTGCTTGATGCAAATCAAAACATCCTGTTTGCAACTAGGGCCCAAGTGCTGCCACTGATGGGGTGGGTGTCTGTGTGGCCCAATTTTTGGAAAAAAGGGAGACTCCGCTTGGAGTAACCCTTGCTTGCTGTGTTTTTAAAAGAAGCCAAGATGAACAGAGCTGGGATCAGGAAAGACTTTGCTACCTACCCCGGTGTCATCCTGGGGACGGATAAGAATGGCGTATTTTTGAATGTGCTTGATGCAAATCAAAACATCCTGTTTGCAACTAGGGCCCAAGTGCTGCCACTGATGGGGTGGGTGTCTGTGTGGCCCAATTTTTGGAAAAAAGGGAGACTCCGCTTGGATTAACCCTTGCTTGCTGTGTTTTTAAAAGAAGCCAAGATGAACAGAGCTGGGATCAGGAAAGACTTTGCTACCTACCCCGGTGTCATCCTGGGGACGGATAAGAATGGCGTATTTTTGAATGTGCTTGATGCAAATCTAGATGTGAAGTGTACAACTGGGGCACAACTGCTGCCACTGAAGGGGTGGGTGTGTGTGGGCCCAATTTTTGGAAAAAAGGGAGACTCCGCTTGGAGTAACCCTTGCTTGCTGTGTTTTTAAAAGAAGCCAAGATGAACAGAGCTGGGATCAGGAAAGACTTTGCTACCTACCCCGGTGTCATCCTGGGGACGGATAAGAATGGCGTATTTTTGAATGTGCTTGATGTAAATCAAAACATCCTGTTTGCAACTAGGGCCCAAGTGCTGCCACTGATGGGGTGGGTGTCTGTGTGGCCCAATTTTTGGAAAAAAAGGGAGACTCCGCTTGGAGTAACCCTTGCTTACATTGTTTTTAAAAGAAGCCAAGATGAACAAGTCATGGATCAGCAAAGACTTTATCTACGTACCCCGGTGTCATCCTGGGGACGGATAAGAATGGCGTATTTTTGAATGTGCTTGATGCAAATCAAAACATCCTGTTTGCAACTAGGGCCCAAGTGCTGCCACTGATGGGGTGGGTGTCTGTGTGGCCCAATTTTTGGAAAAAAGGGAGACTCCGCTTGGAGTAACCCTTGCTTGCTGTGTTTTTAAAAGAAGCCAAGATGAACAGAGCTGGGATCAGGAAAGACTTTGCTACCTACCCCGGTGTCATCCTGGGGACGGATAAGAATGGCGTATTTTTGAATGTGCTTGATGCAAATCTAGATGTGAAGTGTACAACTGGGGCACAACTGCTGCCACTGAAGGGGTGGGTGTGTGTGGGCCCAATTTTTGGAAAAAAGGGAGACTCCGCTTGGAGTAACCCTTGCTTGCTGTGTTTTTAAAAGAAGCCAAGATGAACAGAGCTGGGATCAAGAAAGACTTTGCTACCTACCCCGGTGTCATCCTGGGGACGGATAAGAATGGCGTATTTTTGAATGTGCTTGATGCAAATCAAAACATCCTGTTTGCAACTAGGGCCCAAGTGCTGCCACTGATGGGGTGGGTGTCTGTGTGGCCCAATTTTTGGAAAAAAAGGGAGACTCCGCTTGGAGTAACCCTTGCTTACATTGTTTTTAAAAGAAGCCAAGATGAACAAGTCATGGATCAGCAAAGACTTTATCTACGTACCCCGGTGTCATCCTGGGGACGGATAAGAATGGCGTATTTTTGAATGTGCTTGATGCAAATCAAAACATCCTGTTTGCAACTAGGGCCCAAGTGCTGCCACTGATGGGGTGGGTGTCTGTGTGGCCCAATTTTTGGAAAAAAAGGGAGACTCCGCTTGGAGTAACCCTTGCTTACATTGTTTTTAAAAGAAGCCAAGATGAACAAGTCATGGATCAGCAAAGACTTTATCTACGTACCCCGGTGTCATCCTGGGGACGGATAAGAATGGCGTATTTTTGAATGTGCTTGATGCAAATCAAAACATCCTGTTTGCAACTAGGGCCCAAGTGCTGCCACTGATGGGGTGGGTGTCTGTGTGGCCCAATTTTTGGAAAAAAGGGAGACTCCGCTTGGAGTAACCCTTGCTTGCTGTGTTTTTAAAAGAAGCCAAGATGAACAGAGCTGGGATCAGGAAAGACTTTGCTACCTACCCCGGTGTCATCCTGGGGACGGATAAGAATGGCGTATTTTTGAATGTGCTTGATGCAAATCTAGATGTGAAGTGTACAACTGGGGCACAACTGCTGCCACTGAAGGGGTGGGTGTGTGTGGGCCCAATTTTTGGAAAAAAGGGAGACTCCGCTTGGAGTAACCCTTGCTTGCTGTGTTTTTAAAAGAAGCCAAGATGAACAGAGCTGGGATCAGGAAAGACTTTGCTACCTACCCCGGTGTCATCCTGGGGACGGATAAGAATGGCGTATTTTTGAATGTGCTTGATGCAAATCAAAACATCCTGTTTGCAACTAGGGCCCAAGTGCTGCCACTGATGGGGTGGGTGTCTGTGTGGCCCAATTTTTGGAAAAAAGGGAGACTCCGCTTGGAGTAACCCTTGCTTGCTGTGTTTTTAAAAGAAGCCAAGATGAACAGAGCTGGGATCAGGAAAGACTTTGCTACCTACCCCGGTGTCATCCTGGGGACGGATAAGAATGGCGTATTTTTGAATGTGCTTGATGCAAATCTAGATGTGAAGTGTACAACTGGGGCACAACTGCTGCCACTGAAGGGGTGGGTGTGTGTGGGCCCAATTTTTGGAAAAAAGGGAGACTCCGCTTGGAGTAACCCTTGCTTGCTGTGTTTTTAAAAGAAGCCAAGATGAACAGAGCTGGGATCAGGAAAGACTTTGCTACCTACCCCGGTGTCATCCTGGGGACGGATAAGAATGGCGTATTTTTGAATGTGCTTGATGCAAATCTAGCTGTGAAGTGTACAACTGGGGCACAACTGCTGCCACTGAAGGGGTGGGTGTGTGTGGGCCCAATTTTTGGAAAAAAGGGAGACTCCGCTTGGAGTAACCCTTGCTTGCTGTGTTTTTAAAAGAAGCCAAGATGAACAAGTCATGGATCAGCAAAGACTTTATCTACGTACCCCGGTGTCATCCTGGGGACGGATAAGAATGGCGTATTTTTGAATGTGCTTGATGCAAATCAAAACATCCTGTTTGCAACTAGGGCCCAAGTGCTGCCACTGATGGGGTGGGTGTCTGTGTGGCCCAATTTTTGGAAAAAAGGGAGACTCCGCTTGGAGTAACCCTTGCTTGCTGTGTTTTTAAAAGAAGCCAAGATGAACAGAGCTGGGATCAGGAAAGACTTTGCTACCTACCCCGGTGTCATCCTGGGGACGGATAAGAATGGCGTATTTTTGAATGTGCTTGATGCAAATGTAGCTGTGAAGTGTACAACTGGGGCACAAGTGCTGCCACTGAAGGGGTGGGTGTGTGTGTGGCCCAATTTTTGGAAAAAAGGGAGACTCCGCTTGGAGTCACCTTGCGGTGTTTTACATGATTTTAGAAGGGCGTGCCATGCCTATATCTGTGTGTCCTCCTCTTTTTCCTTGTCCAGCTGTTTTGTTTTCGCATGAGTATATGTCCTTGTCACTTTCCAATGTGTTTGAGTTGTTTGTCACCTTTAGGACACCTTTGAGGGTGTTTTCTAGGTGTTTTTCTGTGTTTGTGATTGCCTGCCATTGTTTCCTATGCAGTTCGAGTTCGGTTCCTCGAACGTTCGACGAACCGAACTCGAACGGGAGGTCCGTTCGGCGAACCAACCTCGAGCCGAACCGCGACCGGTTCGCTTATCTCTACTGAAGACCCTTTCAGCTTTTTGAGAGTTGGGTGGAGGACATCATCTCTGAAAATAGGGTCCCACAGCTGCACCCCATCAGAGTGAGCAGGAATCTTAGGACTCTTAGAAGAGTCAATGCTCTGAGACCATGGGGGGCGCTTAGCCCCCTCTCTTCGTCACTGAGGATGATTTCATTTTTCAGGGATTAGAGAGAGTGGTCCTTGTGGTGGACTGCAGGTATGGAGAGCTGTTGTGATCGTATTAGATAGATAAGAATGATTATATGTATTGTAGAAATGTCTTCAGTAGAGATGGATAGTCGAGCTGGGCTATCAGACGGTCACCTCTGTAGCTGTAGTGTCATTTTTCCTATGGTCCAATGTGTAAATTAAACAAAAAAGTGCACGTTTGTTATGATGTCCAAGATGGGGACCAGGATGTGGACATAATAAAAAATTAGGGAACATGATAGGAGACATTTCTACAATACATATAATCATTCTTATCTATCTAATACGATGACAACAGCTCTCCATACCTGCAGTCCACCACAAGGACCACCCTCTCTAATCCCTGAAAAATGAAATCATCCTCAGTGACGAAGAGAGGGGGCTAAGCGCCCCCATGGTCTCAGAGCATTAACTCTTCTAAGAGTCCTAAGGGCATTTCGCGCATAAATGAAATGATCACATTTTTCTCCAAAACTATAACAGATGCAAGCTTGTCCTGTTTGGTGGAGATAATATTTAATAAAATAAGTAGAAACCTACTAAAAGTTTTGTTTGTTTATATTGCCATCCTGAGATAATCGTCTCCATGCTCCAAATCCATTTTAAAGCCATTTCAAAGGCATTTTGCGCATAAATGAAATGATCACATTTTTCTCCAAAACTATAACACATGCAAGCTTGTCCTGTTTGGTGGAGATGATATTTGGTAAAATAAGTAGAAATCCACTAAAAGTTTTGTTTGGTTATCTTGCAATCCCGAGATAATCGTCTCCATGCTCCAAATCTATTTTAAAGCCATTTCAAAGGCATTGTGCGCATAAATGAAATGATCACATTTTTCTCCAAAACTATAACAGATGCAAGCTTGTCCTGTTTGGTGGGGATAATATTTAATAAAATAAGTAGAAATCCACTAAAAGTTTTGTTTGGTTATCTTGCAATCCCGAGATAATCGTCTCCATGCTCCAAATCCATTTTAAAGCCATTTTTAAGGCATTACGCGCATAAATGAAATGATCACATTTTTCTCCAAAACTATAACAGATGGAAGCTCGTCCTGTTTGGAGGGGATAATATTTAATAAAATAAGTAGAAATCCACTAAAAGTTTTGTTTGGTTATCTTGCAATCCCGAGATAATCGTCTCCATGCTTCAAATCCATTTAAAAGCCATTTTGAAGGCATTTCGCGCATAAATGAAATGATCACATTTTTCTTCAAAACTAAAACAGGTGCAAGCTTGTCCTGTTTGGTAGAGATGATATTTAATAAAATATGTAGAAATCCACTAAAAGTTTTGTTTGGTTATCTTGCAATCCCGAGATAATCGTCTCCATGCTTCAAAACTATTTTAAAGCCATTTTTAAGGCATTTCGCGCATACATGAAATGATCACATTTTTCTCCAAAACTATAACAGATGCAAGCTTGTCCTGTTTGGTGGAGATAATATTTAATAAAATAAGTAGAAACCTACTAAAAGTTTCGTTTGTTTATATTGCAATCCTGAGATAATCGTCTCCATGCTCCAAATCCATTTTAAAGCCATTTCAAAGGCATTTCGCGCATAAATGAAATGATCACATTTTTCTCCAAAACTATAACACATGCAAGCTTGTCCTGTTTGGTGGAGATGATATTTAATAAAATAAGTAGAAATCCACTAAAAGTTTTGTTTGGTTATCTTGCAATCCCAAGATAATCGTCTCCATGCTCCAAATCCATTTTAAAGCCATTTTTAAGGCATTTCGCGCATAAATGAAATGATCACATTTTTCTCCAAAACTATAACAGATGCAAGCTTGTCCTGTTTGGTGGAGATAATATTTAATAAAATAGGTAGAAATCTACTAAAAGTTTCGTTTGTTTATATTGCAATCCTGAGATAATCGTCTCCATGCTCCAAATCCATTTTAAAGCCATTTCAAAGGCATTTCGCGCATAAATGAAATGATCACATTTTTCTCCAAAACTATAACAGATGCAAGCTTCTCCTGTTTGGTGGAGATGATATTTAATAAAATAAGTAGAAATCCACTAACAGATTTGTTTGGTTATCTTGCAATCCCGAGATAGTCGTCTCCATGCTCCAAATCCATTTTAAAGCCATCTTTAAGGCATTTCGCGCTATAAATGAAATGATCACATTTTTCTCCAAAACTATAACAGATGCAAGCTTGTCCTGTTTGGTGGAGATGATATTTCATAAAATAAGTAGAAATCCACTAAAAGTTTTGTTTGGTTATCTTGCAATCCCGAGATAATCGTCTCCATGCTCCAAACCCTTTTTAAAGCCATTTTTAAGGCATTTCGCGCATAAATGAAATGATCACATTTTTCTCCAAAACTATAACAGATGCAAGCTTGTCCTGTTTGGTGGGGATAATATTTAATAAAATAAGTAGAAATCCACTAAAAGTTTTGTTTGGTTATCTTGCAATCCCAAGATAATCGTCTCCATGCTCCAAATCCATTTTAAAGCCATTTTTAAGGCATTTCGCGCATAAATGAAATGATCACATTTTTCTCCAAAACTATAACAGATGCAAGCTTGTCCTGTTTGGTGGAGATAATATTTAATAAAATAAGTAGAAACCTACTAAAAGTTTCGTTTGTTTATATTGCAATCCTGAGATAATCGTCTCCATGCTCCAAATCCATTTTAAAGCCATTTCAAAGGCATTTCGCGCATAAATGAAATGATCACATTTTTCTCCAAAACTATAACACATGCAAGCTTGTCCTGTTTGGTGGAGATGATATTTAATAAAATAAGTAGAAATCCACTAAAAGTTTTATTTGGTTATCTTGCAATCCCAAGATAATCGTTTCCATGCTCCAAATCCATTTTAAAGCCATTTTTAAGGCATTTCGCGCATAAATGAAATGATCACATTTTTCTCCAAAACTATAACAGATGCAAGCTTGTCCTGTTTGGAGGGGATGATATTTAATAAAATAATTAGAAATCCACTAAACGTTGTGTTTGGTTATCTTGCAATCCCGAGATAATCGTGTCCATGCTTCAAAACCATTTTAAAGCCATTTTAAGGCATTTCGCGCATAAATGAAATGATCACATTTTTCTCCAAAACTATAACAGATGCAAGCTTGTCCTGTTTGGTGGAGATGATATTTAAAAAAAAATAAGTAGAAATCCACTAAAAGTTTTGTTTGGTTATCTTGCAATCCCGAGATAATCGTCTCCGTGCTCCAAACCCTTTTTAAAGCCATTTTTAAGGCATTTCGCGCATAAATGAAATGATCACATTTTTCTCCAAAACTATAACAGATGCAAGCTTGTCCTGTTTGGTGGGGATAATATTTAATAAAATAAGTAGAAATCCACTAAAAGTTTTGTTTGGCGCCCCCCATGGTTTTAGAGCATTGACTCTTCTAAGAGTCCTAAGAGTCCACCATCATCTCTGAAAATAGGGTCCCACAGCTGCACCCCATCAGTGTGAGCAGGACTCTTAGGACTCTTAGAAGAGTCAATGCTCTGAGACCATGGGGGGCGCTTAGCCCCCTCTCTTCGTCACTGAGGATGATTTCATTTTTCAGGGATTAGAGAGGGTGGTCCTTGTAGTGGACTGCAGGTATGGAGAGCTGTTGTCATCGTATTAAATAGATAAGAATGATTATATGTATTGTAGAAATGTCTCCTATCATGTTCCCTAATTTTTTATTATGTCCACATCCTGGTCCCCATCTTGGACATCATAACAAACGTGCACTTTTTTGTTTAATTTACACATTGGACCATAGGAAAAATGACACTACAGCTACAGAGGTGACCGTCTGATAGCCCAGCTCGACTATCCATCTCTACTGAAGACCCTTTCAGCTTTTTGAGAGTTGGGTGGAGGACATCATCTCTGAAAATAGGGTCCCACAGCTGCACCCCATCAGTGTGAGCAGGACTCTTAGGACTCTTAGAAGAGTCAATGCTCTGAGACCATGGGGGGCGCTTAGCCCCCTCTCCTCGTCACTGAGGATGATTTCACTTTTCAGGGAATAGAGAGGGTGGTCCTTGTGGTGAACTGCAGGTATGGAGAGCTGTTGTCATCGTATTAGATAGATAAGAATGATTATATGTATTGTAGAAATGTCTCCTATCATGTTCCCTAATTTTTTATTATGTCCACATCCTGGTCCCCATCTTGAACATCATAACAAATGTGCACTTTTTTGTTTAATTTACACATTGGACCATAGGAAAAATGACACTACAGCTACAGAGGTGACCGTCTGATAGCCCAGCTCGACTATCCATCTCTACTGAAGACCCTTTCAGCTTTTTGAGAGTTGGGTGGAGGACATCATCTCTGAAAATAGGGTCCCACAGCTTCACCCCATCAGTGTGAGCAGGACTCTTAGGACTCTTAGAAGAGTCAATGCTCTGGTACCATGGGGGGGCGCTTGGCCCCCTCTCTTCGTCACTGAGGATGATTTCATTTTTCAGGGATTAGAGAGGGTGGTCCTTGTGGTGGACTGCAGGTATGGAGAGCTGTTGTCATCGTATTAGATAGATAAGAATGATTATATGTATTGTAGAAATGTCTCCTATCATGTTCCCTAATTTTTTATTATGTCCACATCCTGGTCCCCATCTTGGACATCATAACAAACGTGCACTTTTTTGTTTAATTTACACATTGGACCATAGGAAAAATGACACTACAGCTACAGAGGTGACCGTCTGATAGCCCAGCTCGACTATCCATCTCTACTGAAGACCCTTTCAGCTTTTTGAGAGTTGGGTGGAGGACATCATCTCTGAAAATAGGGTCCCACAGCTGCACCCCATCAGTGTGAGCAGGACTCTTAGGACTCTTAGAAGAGTTAATGCTCTGAGACCATGGGGGCGCTTAGCCCCCTCTCTTCGTCACTGAGGATGATTTCATTTTTCAGGGATTAGAGAGGGTGGTCCTTGTGGTGGACTGCAGGTATGGAGAGCTGTTGTCATCGTATTAGATAGATAAGAATGATTATATGTATTGTAGAAATGTCTCCTATCATGTTCCCTAATTTTTTATTATGTCCACATCCTGGTCCCCATCTTGGACATCATAACAAACGTGCACTTTTTTGTTTAATTTACACATTGGACCATAGGAAAAATGACACTACAGCTACAGAGGTGACCGTCTGATAGCCCAGCTCGACTATCCATCTCTACTGAAGACCCTTTCAGCATTTTGAGAGTTGGGTGGAGGACATCATCTCTGAAAATAGGGTCCCACAGCTGCACCCCATCAGTGTGAGCAGGACTCTTAGGACTCTTAGAAGAGTGAATGCTCTGAGACCATTGGGGGCACTTAGCCCCCTCTCTTCATCACTGAGGATGATTTCATTTTTCAGGGATTAGAGAGGGTGGTCCTTGTGGTGGACTGCAGGTATGGAGAGCTGTTATCATCGTATTAGATAGATAAGAATGATTATATGTATTGTAGAAATGTCTCCTATCATGTTCCCTAATTTTTTATTATGTCCACATCCTGGTCCCCATCTTGGACATCATAACAAACGTGCACTTTTTTGTTTAATTTACACATTGGACCATAGGAAAAATGACACTACAGCTACAGAGGTGACCGTCTGATAGCCCAGCTCGACTATCCATCTCTACTGAAGACCCTTTCAGCTTTTTGAGAGTTGGGTGGAGGACATCATCTCTGAAAATAGGGTCCCACAGCTTCACCCCATCAGTGTGAGCAGTACTCTTAGGACTCTTAGAAGAGTCAATGCTCTGGTACCATGGGGGCGCTTGGCCCTCTCTCTTCGTCACTGAGGATGATTTCATTTTTCAGGGATTAGAGAGGGTGGTCCTTGTGGTGGACTGCAGGTATGGAGAGCTGTTGTCATCGTATTAGATAGATAAGAATGATTATATGTATTGTAGAAATGTCTCCTATCATGTTCCCTAATTTTTTATTATGTCCACATCCTGGTCCCCATCTTGGACATCATAACAAACGTGCACTTTTTTGTTTAATTTACACATTGGACCATAGGAAAAATGACACTACAGCTACAGAGGTGACCGTCTGATAGCCCAGCTCGACTATCCATCTCTACTGAAGACCCTTTCAGCTTTTTGAGAGTTGGGTGGAGGACATCATCTCTGAAAATAGGGTCCCACAGCTGCACCCCATCAGTGTGAGCAGGACTCTTAGGACTCTTAGAAGAGTTAATGCTCTGAGACCATGGGGGCGCTTAGCCCCCTCTCTTCGTCACTGAGGATGATTTCATTTTTCAGGGATTAGAGAGGCTGGTCCTTGTGGTGGACTGCAGGTATGGAGAGCTGTTGTCATCGTATTAGATAGATAAGAATGATTATATGTATTGTAGAAATGTCTCCTATCATGTTCCCTAATTTTTTATTATGTCCACATCCTGGTCCCCATCTTGGACATCATAACAAACGTGCACTTTTTTGTTTAATTTACACATTGGACCATAGGAAAAATGACACTACAGCTACAGAGGTGACCGTCTGATAGCCCAGCTCGACTATCCATCTCTACTGAAGACCCTTTCAGCTTTTTGCGAGTTGGGTGGAGAACATCATCTCTGAAAATAGGGTCCCACAGCTGCACCCCATCAGTGTGAGCATAACTCTTAGGACTCTTAGAAGAGTCAATGCTCTGAGACCATGGGGGGCGCTTAGCCCCCTCTCTTCGTCACTGAGGATGATTTCACTTTTCAGGGAATAGAGAGGGTGGTCCTTGTGGTGGACTGCAGGTATGGAGAGCTGTTGTCATCGTATTAGATAGATAAGAATGATTATATGTATTGTAGAAATGTCTCCTATCATGTTCCCTATTTTTTTATTATGTCCACATCCTGGTCCCCATCGTGGAAATCATAACAAACGTGCACTTTTTTGTTTAATTTACACATTGGACCATAGGAAAAATGACACTACAGCTACAGAGGTGACCGTCTGGTAGCCCAGCTCGACTATCCATCTCTACTGAAGACCCTTTCAGCTTTTTGAGAGTTGGGTGGAGGACATCATCTCTGAAAATAGGGTCCCACAGCTGCACCCCATCAGTGTGAGCAGGACTCTTAGGACTCTTAGAAGAGTCAATGTTTTGAGACCATGGGGGGCGCTTAGCCCCCTCTCTTCGTCACTGAGGATGATTTCATTTTTCAGGGATTAGAGAGAGTGGTCCTTGTGGTGGACTGCAGGTATGGAGAGCTGTTGTGATCGTATTAGATAGATAAGAATGATTATATGTATTGTAGAAATGTCTCCTATCATGTTCCCTAATTTTTTATTATGTCCACATCCTGGTCCCCATCTTGGACATCATAACAAACGTGCACTTTTTTGTTTAATTTACACATTGGACCATAGGAAAAATGACACTACAGCTACAGAGGTGACCGTCTGATAGCCCAGCTCGACTATCCATCTCTACTGAAGACCCTTTCAGCTTTTTGAGAGTTGGGTGGAGGACATCATCTCTTAAAATAGGGTCCCACAGCTGCACCCCATCAGTGTAAGCAGGACTCTTAGGACTCTTAGAAGAGTCAATGCTCTAAAACCATGGGGGGCGCTTAGCCCCCTCTCTTCGTCCCTGAGGATGATTTCATTTTTCAGGGATTAGAGAGGGTGGTCCTTGTGGTGGACTGCAGGTATGGAGAGCTGTTGTCATCGTATTAGATAGATAAGAATGATTATATGTATTGTAGAAATGTCTCCTATCATGTTCCCTAATTTTTTATTATGTCCACATCCTGGTCCCCATCTTGGACATCATAACAAACGTGCACTTTTTTGTTTAATTTACACATTGGACCATAGGAAAAATGACACTACAGCTACAGAGGTGACCGTCTGATAGCCCAGCTCGACTATCCATCTCTACTGAAGACCCTTTCAGCTTTTTGAGAGTTGGGTGGAGGACATCATCTCTGAAAATAGGGTCCCACAGCTGCACCCCATCAGTGTGAGCAGGACTCTTAGGACTCTTAGAAGAGTTAATGCTCTGAGACCATGGGGGCGCTTAGCCCCCTCTCTTCGTCACTGAGGATGATTTCATTTTTCAGGGATTAGAGAGGGTGGTCCTTGTGGTGGACTGCAGGTATGGAGAGCTGTTGTCATCGTATTAGATAGATAAGAATGATTATATGTATTGTAGAAATGTCTCCTATCATGTTCCCTAATTTTTTATTATGTCCACATCCTGGTCCCCATCTTGGATGTCCTCCACCCAACTCTCAAAAAGCTGAAAGGGTCTTCAGTAGAGATGGATAGTCGAGCTGGGCTATCAGACGGTCACCTGTGTAGCTGTAGTGTCATTTTTCCTATGGTCCAATGTGTAAATTAAACAAAAAAGTGCACGTTTGTTATGATGTCCAAGATGGGGACCAGGATGTGGACATAATAAAAAATTAGGGAACATGATAGGAGACATTTCTACAATACATATAATCATTCTTATCTATCTAATACGATGACAACAGCTCTCCATACCTGCAGTCCACCACAAGGACCACCCTCTCTAATCCCTGAAAAATTAAATCATCCTCAGTGACGAAGAGAGGGGGCTAAGCGCCCCCCATGGTCTCAGAGCATTGACTCTTCTAAGAGTCCTAAGAGTCCTGCTCACACTGATGGGGTGCAGCTGTGGGACCCTATTTTCAGAGATGATGTCCTCCACCCAACTCTCAAAAATCTGAAAGGGTCTTCAGTAGAGATGGATAGTCGAGCTGGGCTATCAGACGGTCACCTCTGTAGCTGTAGAGTCATTTTTCCTATGGTCCAATGTGTAGATTAAACAAAAAAGTGCACATTTGTTATGATGTCCAAGATGGGGACCAGGATGTGGACATAATAAAAAATTAGGGAACATGATAGGAGACATTTCTACAATACATATAATCATTCTTATCTATCTAATACGATGACAACAGCTCTCCATACCTGCAGTCCACCACAAGGACCACCCTCTCTAATCCTTGAAAAATGAAATCATCCTCAGTGACGAAGAGAGGGGGCTAAGCGCCCCCCATGGTCTCAGAGCATTGACTCTTCTAAGAGTCCTAAGAGTCCTGCTCACACTGATGGGGTGCAGCTGTGGGACCCTATTTTCAGAGATGATGTCCTCCACCCAACTCTCAAAAAGCTGAAAGGGTCTTCAGTAGAGATGGATAGTCGAGCTGGGCTATCAGACGGTCACCTCTGTAGCTGTAGAGTCATTTTTCCTATGGTCCAATGTGTAGATTAAACAAAAAAGTGCACATTCTTTATGATGTCCAAGATGAGGACCAGGATGTGGACATAATAAAAAATTAGGGAACATGATAGGAGACATTTCTACAATACATATAATCATTCTTATCTATCTAATACGATGACAACAGCTCTCTATACCTGCAGTCCACCACAAGGATCACTCTCTCTAATCCCTGAAAAATGAAATCATCCTCAGTGACGAAGAGAGGGGGCTAAGCGCCCCCCATGGTCTCAGAGCATTGACTCTTCTAAGAGTCCTAAGAGTCCTGCTCACACTGATGGGGTGCAGCTGTGGGACCCTATTTTCAGAGATGATGTCCTCCACTCAACTCTCAAAGAGCTGAAAGGGTCTTCAATAGAGATGGATAGTCGAGCTGGGCTATCAGACGGTCACCTCTGTAGCTGTAGTGTCATTTTTCCTATGGTCCAATGTGTAAATTAAACAAAAAAGTGCACGTTTGTTATGATGTCCAAGATGGGGACCAGGATGTGGACATAATAAAAAATTAGGGAACATGATAGGAGATATTTCTACAATACATATAATTATTCTTATCTATCTAATACGATGACAACAGCTCTCCATACCTGCAGTCCACCACAAGGACCACCCTCTCTAATCCCTGAAAAATGAAATTATCCTCAGTGACGAAGAGAGGGGGCTAAGTGCCCCCAATGGTCTCAGAGCATTGACTCTTCTAAGAGTCCTAAGAGTCCTGCTCACACTGATGGGGTGCAGCTGTGGGACCCTATTTTCAGAGATGATGTCCTCCACCCAACTCTCAAAAAGTTGAAAGGGTCTTCAGTAGAGATGGATAGTCGAGCTGGGCTATCAGACGGTCACCTCTGTAGCTTTAGTGTCATTTTTCCTATGGTCCAATGTGTAAATTAAACAAAAAAGTGCACGTTTGTTATGATGTCCAAGATGGGGACCAGGATGTGGACATAATAAAAAATTAGGGAACATGATAGGAGACATTTCTACAATACATATAATCATTCTTATCTATCTAATACGATGACAACAGCTCTCCATACCTGCAGTCCACCACAAGGACAACCCTCTCTAATCCCTGAAAAATGAAATCATCCTCAGTGACGAAGAGAGGGGGCTAAGAGCCCCCATGGTCTCAGAGCATTGACTCTTCTAAGAGTCCTAAGAGTCCTGCTCACACTGATGGGGTGCAGCTGTGGGACCCTATTTTCAGAGATGATGTCCTCCACCCAACTCTCAAAAAGCTGAAAGGGTCTTCAGTAGAGATGGATAGTCGAGCTGGGCTATCAGACGGTCACCTCTGTAGCTGTAGAGTCATTTTTCCTATGGTCCAATGTGTAGATTAAACAAAAAAGTGCACATTTGTTATGATGTCCAAGATGGGGACCAGGATGTGGACATAATAAAAAATTAGGGAACATGATAGGAGACATTTCTACAATACATATAATCATTCTTATCTATCTAATACGATGACAACAGCTCTCCATACCTGCAGTCCACCACAAGGACCACCCTCTCTAATCCTTGAAAAATGAAATCATCCTCAGTGACGAAGAGAGGGGGCTTAGCGCCCCCCATGGTCTCAGAGCATTGACTCTTTTAAGAGTCCTGCTCACACTGATGGGGTGCAGCTGTGGTAGCCTATTTTCAGAGATGATGTCCTCCAGCCAACTCTCAAAAAGCTGAAAGGGTCTTCAGTAGAGATGGATAGTCGAGCTGGGCTATCAGACGGTCACCTCTGTAGCTTTAGTGTCATTTTTCCTATGGTCCAATGTGTAAATTAAACAAAAAAGTGCACGTTTGTTATGATGTCCAAGATGGGGACCAGGATGTGGACATAATAAAAAATTAGGGAACATGATAGGAGACATTTCTACAATACATATAATCATTCTTATCTATCTAATACGATGACAACAGCTCTCCATACCTGCAGTCCACCACAAGGACAACCCTCTCTAATCCCTGAAAAATGAAATCATCCTCAGTGACGAAGAGAGGGGGCTAAGCGCCCCCCATGGTCTCAGAGCATTGACTCTTCTAAGAGTCCTAAGAGTCCTGCTCACACTGATGGGGTGCAGCTGTGGGACCCTATTTTCAGAGATGATGTCCTCCACCCAACTCTCAAAATGCTGAAAGGGTCTTCAGTAGAGATGGATAGTCGAGCTGGGCTATCAGACGGTCACCTCTGTAGCTGTAGTGTCATTTTTCCTATGGTCCAATGTGTAAATTAAACAAAAAAGTGCACGTTTGTTATGAAGTCCTAGATGGGGACCAGGATGTGGACATAATAAAAAATTAGGGAACATGATAGGAGACATTTCTACAATACATATAATCATTCTTATCTATCTAATACGATGACAACAGCTCTCCATACCTGCAGTCCACCACAAGGACCACCCTCTCTAATCCTTGAAAAATGAAATCATCCTCAGTGACGAAGAGAGGGAGCTAAGCGCCCCCCAAGGTCTCAGAGCATTGACTCTTCTAAGAGTCCTAAGAGTCCTGCTCACACTGATGGGGTGCAGCTGTGGGACCCTATTTTCAGAGATGATGTCCTCCACCCAACTCTCAAAAAGCTGAAAGGGTCTTCAGTAGAGATGGATAGTCGAGCTGGGCTATCAGACGGTCACCTCTGTAGCTGTAGTGTCATTTTTCCTATGGTCCAATGTGAAAATTAAACAAAAAAGTGCACGTTTGTTATGATGTCAAAGATGGGGACCAGGATGTGGACATAATAAAAAATTAGGGAACATGATAGGAGACATTTCTACAATACATATAATCATTCTTATCTATCTAATACGATGAAAACAGCTCTCCATACCTGCAGTCCACCACAAGGACCACTCTCTCTAATCCCTGAAAAATGAAATCATCCTCAGTGACGAAGAGAGGGGGCTAAGAGCCCCCATGGTCTCAGAGCATTGACTCTTCTAAGAGTCCTAAGAGTCCTACTCACACTGATGGGGTGCAGCTGTGGGACCCTATTTTCAGAGATGATGTCCTCCACTCAACTCTCAAAGAGCTGAAAGGGTCTTCAATAGAGATGGATAGTCAAGCTGGGCTATCAGACGGTCACCTCTGTAGCTGTAGTGTCATTTTTCCTATGGTCCAATGTGTAAATTAAACAAAAAAGTGCACGTTTGTTATGATGTCCAAGATGGGGACCAGGATGTGGACATAATAAAAAATTAGGGAACATGATAGGAGACATTTCTACAATACATATAATCATTCTTATCTATCTAATACGATGACAACAGCTCTCCATACCTGCAGTCCACCACAAGGACCACCCTCTCTAATCCCTGAAAAATGAAATCATCCTCAGTGACGAAGAGAGGGGGCTAAGCGCCCCCATGGTCTCAGAGCATTAACTCTTCTAAGAGTCCTAAGAGTGCTGCTCACACTGATGGGGTGCTGCTGTGGGACCCTATTTTCAGAGATGATGTCCTCCACCCAACTCTCAAAAAGCTGAAAGGGTCTTCAGTAGAGATGGATAGTCGAGCTGGGCTATCAGACGGTCACCTCTGTAGCTGTAGTGTCATTTTTCCTATGGTCCAATGTGTAAATTAAACAAAAAAGTGCACGTTTGTTATGATGTCCAAGATGGGGACCAGGATGTGGACATAATAAAAAATTAGGGAACATGATAGGAGACATTTCTACAATACATATAATCATTCTTATCTATCTAATACGATCACAACAGCTCTCCATACCTGCAGTCCACCACAAGGACCACCCTCTCTAATCCCTGAAAAATGAAATCATCCTCAGGGACGAAGAGAGGTTGCTAAGCGCCCCCCATGGTTTTAGAGCATTGACTCTTCTAAGAGTCCTAAGAGTCCTGCTTACACTGATGGGGTGCAGCTGTGGGACCCTATTTTAAGAGATGATGTCCTCAACCCAACTCTCAAAAAGCTGAAAGGGTCTTCAGTAGAGATGGATAGTCGAGCTGGGCTATCAGACGGTCACCTCTGTAGCTGTAGTGTCATTTTTCCTATGGTCCAATGTGCAAAATTAAACAAAAAAGTGCACGTTTGTTATGATGTTCAAGATGGGGACCAGGATGTGGACATAATAAAAAATTAGGGAACATGATAGGAGACATTTCTACAATACATATAATCATTCTTATCTATTTAATACGATGACAACAGCTCTCCATACCTGCAGTCCACCACAAGGACCACCCTCTCTAATCCCTGAAAAATGAAATCATCCTCAGTGACGAAGAGAGGGGGCTAAGCGCCCCCCATGGTCTCAGAGCATTGACTCTTCTAAGAGTCCTAAGAGTCCTGCTCACACTGATGGGGTGCAGCTGTGGGACCCTATTTTCAGAGATGATGTCCTCCACCCAACTCTCAAAAAGCTGAAAGGGTCTTCAGTAGAGATGGATAGTCGAGCTGGGCTATCAGACGGTCACCTCTGTAGCTGTAGTGTCATTTTTCCTATGGTCCAATGTGTAAATTAAACAAAAAAGTGCACGTTTGTTATGATGTCCAAGATGGGGACCAGGATGTGAACATAATAAAAAATTAGGGAACATGATAGGAGACATTTCTACAATACATATAATCATTCTTATCTATCTAATACGATGATAACAGCTCTCCATACCTGCAGTCCACCACAAGGACCACCCTCTCTAATACCTGAAAAATGAAATCATCCTCAGTGACGAAGAGAGGGGGCTAAGTGCCCCCAATGGTCTCAGAGCATTGACTCTTCTAAGAGTCCTAAGAGTCCTGCTCACACTGATGGGGTGCAGCTGTGGGACCCTATTTTCAGAGATGATGTCCTCCACCCAACTCTCAAAAAGCTGAAAGGGTCTTCAGTAGAGATGGATAGTCGAGCTGGGCTATCAGACGGTCACCTCTGTAGCTGTAGTGTCATTTTTCCTATGGTCCAATGTGTAAATTAAACAAAAAAGTGCACGTTTGTTATGATGTCCAAGATGGGGACCAGGATGTGGACATAATAAAAAATTAGGGAACATGATAGGAGACATTTCTACAATACATATAATCATTCTTATCTTTTTAATACGATGACAACAGCTCTCCATACCTGCAGTCCACCACAAGGACCACCCTCTCTAATCCCTGAAAAATGAAATCATCCTCAGTGACGAAGAGAGGGGGCTAAGCGCCCCCCATGGTCTCAGAGCATTGACTCTTCTAAGAGTCCTAAGAGTCCTGCTCACACTGATGGGGTGCAGCTGTGGGACCCTATTTTCAGAGATGATGTCCTCCACCCAACTCTCAAAAAGCTGAAAGGGTCTTCAGTAGAGATGGATTGTCGAGCTGGGCTATCAGACGGTCACCTCTGTAGCTGTAGTGTCATTTTTCCTATGGTCCAATGTGTAAATTAAACAAAAAAGTGCACGTTTGTTATGATGTCCAAGATGGGGACCAGGATGTGGACATAATAAAAAATTAGGGAACATGATAGGAGACATTTCTACAATACATATAATCATTCTTATCTATCTAATACGATGATAACAGCTCTCCATACCTGCAGTCCACCACAAGGACCACCCTCTCTAATCCCTGAAAAATGAAATCATCCTCAGTGACGAAGAGAGGGGGCTAAGTGCCCCCAATGGTCTCAGAGCATTGACTCTTCTAAGAGTCCTAAGAGTCCTGCTCACACTGATGGGGTGCAGCTGTGGGACCCTATTTTCAGAGATGATGTCCTCCACCCAACTCTTAAAAAGCTGAAAGGGTCTTCAGTAGAGATGGATAGTCGAGCTGGGCTATCAGACGGTAACCTCTGTAGCTGTAGTGTCATTTTTCCTATGGTCCAATGTGTAAATTAAACAAAAAAGTGCACGTTTGTTATGATGTCCAAGATGGGGACCAGGATGTGGACATAATAAAAAATTAGGGAACATGATAGGAGACATTTCTACAATACATATAATCATTCTTTTCTATCTAATACGATGACAACAGCTCTCCATACCTGCAGTCCACCACAAGGACCACCCTCTCTAATCCCTGAAAAATGAAATCATCCTCAGTAACGAAGAGAGGGGGCTAAGCGCCCCCATGGTCTCAGAGCATTAACTCTTCTAAGAGTCCTAAGAGTCCTGCTCACACTGATGGGGTGCAGCTGTGGGACCCTATTTTCAGAGATGATGTCCTCCACCCAACTCTCAAAAAGCTGAAAGGGTCTTCAGTAGAGATGGATAGTCGATGCTGGGCTATCAGACGGTCACCTCTGTAGCTGTAGTGTCATTTTTCCTATGGTCCAATGTGTAAATTAAACAAAAAAGTGCACGTTTGTTATGATGTCCAAGATGGGGACCAGGATGTGGACATAATAAAAAATTAGGGAACATGATAGGAGACATTTCTACAATACATATAATCATTCTTATCTATCTAATACGATGACAACAGCTCTCCATACCTGCAGTCCACCACAAGGACCACCCTCTCTAATCCCTGAAAAATGAAATCATCCTCAGTGACGAAGAGAGGGGGCCAAGCGCCCCCCATGGTACCAGAGCATTGACTCTTCTAAGAGTCCTAAGAGTCCTGCTCACACTGATGGGGTGAAGCTGTGGGACCCTATTTTCAGAGATGATGTCCTCCACCCAACTCTCAAAAAGCTGAAAGGGTCTTCAGTAGAGATGGATAGTCGAGCTGGGCTATCAGACGGTCACCTCTGTAGCTGTAGTGTCATTTTTCCTATGGTCCAATGTGTAAATTAAACAAAAAAAGTGCACGTTTGTTATGATGTCCAAGATGGGGACCAGGATGTGGACATAAGAAATTAGGGAACATGATAGGAGACATTTCTACAATACATATAATCATTCTTATCTATCTAATACGATGACAACAGCTCTCCATACCTGCAGTCCACCACAAGGACCACCCTCTCTAATCCCTGAAAAA
Source organism: Anomaloglossus baeobatrachus (assembly GCF_048569485.1). Classification (NCBI taxonomy): domain Eukaryota; kingdom Metazoa; phylum Chordata; class Amphibia; order Anura; family Aromobatidae; genus Anomaloglossus; species Anomaloglossus baeobatrachus. The sequence continues at coordinate 86,531 of NW_027443142.1, forward strand.
TGAAATCATCCTCAGGGACGAAGAGAGGGGGCTAAGCGCCCCCATGGTTTTAGAGCATTGACTCTTCTAAGAGTCCTAAGAGTCCTGCTTACACTGATGGGGTGCAGCTGTGGGACCCTATTTTCAGAGATGATGTCCTCCACCCAACTCTCAAAAAGCTGAAAGGGTCTTCAGTAGAGATGGATAGTCGAGCTGGGCTATCAGACGGTCACCTCTGTAGCTGTAGTGTCATTTTTCCTATGGTCCAATGTGTAAATTAAACAAAAAAGTGCACGTTTGTTATGATGTTCAAGATGGGGACCAGGATGTGGACATAATAAAAAATTAGGGAACATGATAGGAGACATTTCTACAATACATATAATCATTCTTATCTATCTAATACGATCACAACAGCTCTCAATACCTGCAGTCCACCACAAGGACCACTCTCTCTAATCCCTGAAAAGTGAAATCATCCTCAGTGACGAAGAGAGGGGGCTAAGCGCCCTCCATGGTCTCAGAGCATTGACTCTTCTAAGAGTCCTAAGAGTCCTGCTCACACTGATGGGGTGCAGCTGTGGGACCCTATTTTCAGAGATGATGTCCTCCACCCAACTCTCAAAAAGCTGAAAGGGTCTTCAGTAGAGATGGATAGTCGAGCTGGGCTATCAGACGGTCACCTCTGTAGCTGTAGTGTCATTTTTCCTATGGTCCAATGTGTAAATTAAACAAAAAAGTGCACGTTTGTTATGATGTCCAAGATGGGGACCAGGATGTGGACATAATAAAAAATTAGGGAACATGATAGGAGACATTTCTACAATACATATAATCATTCTTATCTATCTAATACGATGATAACAGCTCTCCATATCTGCAGTTCACCACAAGGACCACCCTCTCTAATCCCTGAAAAATGAAATCATCCTCAGTGATGAAGAGAGGGGGCTAAGTGCCCCCAATGGTCTCAGAGCATTGACTATTCTAAGAGTCCTAAGAGTCCTGCTCACACTGATGGGGTGCAGCTGTGGGACCCTATTTTCAGAGATGATGTCCTCCACCCAACTCTCAAAAAGCTGAAAGGGTCTTCAGTAGAGATGGATAGTCGAGCTGGGCTATCAGACGGTCACCTCTGTAGCTGTAGTGTCATTTTTCCTATGGTCCAATGTGTAAATTAAACAAAAAAGTGCACGTTTGTTATGATTTCCAAGATGGGGACCAGGATGTGGACATAATAAAAAAATAGGGAACATGATAGGAGACATTTCTACAATACATATAATCATTCTTATCTATCTAATACGCTGACAACAGCTCTCCATACCTGCAGTCCACCACAAGGACCACCCTCTCTATTCCCTGAAAAGTGAAATCATCCTCAGTGACGAAGAGAGGGGGCTAAGCGCCCCCCATGGTCTCAGAGCATTGACTCTTCTAAGAGTCCTAAGAGACCTGCTCACACTGATGGGGTGCAGCTGTGGGACCCTATTTTCAGAGATGATGTCCTCCACCCAACTCTCAAAAAGCTGAAAGGGTCTTCAGTAGAGATGGATAGTCGAGCTGGGCTATCAGACGGTCACCTCTGTAGCTGTAGTGTCATTTTTCCTATGGTCCAATGTGTAAATTAAACAAAAAAGTGCACGTTTGTTATGATGTTCAAGATGGGGACCAGGATGTGGACATAATAAAAAATTAGGGAACATGATAGGAGACATTTCTACAATACATATAATCATTCTTATCTATCTAATACGATGATAACAGCTCTCCATATCTGCAGTCCACCACAAGGACCACCCTCTCTAATCCCTGAAAAATGAAATCATCCTCAGTGATGAAGAGAGGGGGCTAAGTGCCCCCAATGGTCTCAGAGCATTGACTCTTCTAAGAGTCCTAAGAGTCCTGCTCACACTGATGGGGTGCAGCTGTGGGACCCTATTTTCAGAGATGATGTCCTCCACCCAACTCTCAAAAAGCTGAAAGGGTCTTCAGTAGAGATGGATAGTCGAGCTGGGCTATCAGACGGTCACCTCTGTAGCTGTAGTGTCATTTTTCCTATGGTCTAATGTGTAAATTAAACAAAAAAGTGCACGTTTGTTATGATGTCCAAGATGGGGACCAGGATGTGGACATAATAAAAAATTAGGGAACATGATAGGAGACATTTCTACAATACATATAATCGTTCTTATCTATCTAATACGATGACAACAGCTCTCCATACCTGCAGTCCACCACAAGGACCACCCTCTCTAATCCCTGAAAAATGAAATCATCCTCAGTGACGAAGAGAGGGGGCTAAGCGCCCCTATGGTCTCAGAGCATTAACTCTTCTAAGAGTCCTAAGAGTCCTGCTCACACTGATGGGGTGCAGCTGTGGGACCCTATTTTCAGAGATGATGTCCTCCACCCAACTCTCAAAAAGCTGAAAGGGTCTTCAGTAGAGATGGATAGTCGAGCTGGGCTATCAGACGGTCACCTCTGTAGCTGTAGTGTCATTTTTCCTATGGTCCAATGTGTAAATTAAACAAAAAAGTGCACGTTTGTTATGATGTCCAAGATGGGGACCAGGATGTGGACATAATAAAAAATTAGGGAACATGATAGGAGACATTTCTACAATACATATAATCATTCTTATCTATCTAATACGATGATAACAGCTCTCCATATCTGCAGTCCACCACAAGGACCACCCTCTCTAATCCCTGAAAAATGAAATCATCCTCAGTGATGAAGAGAGGGGGCTAAGTGCCCCCAATGGTCTCAGAGCATTGACTCTTCTAAGAGTCCTAAGAGTCCTGCTCACACTGATGGGGTGCAGCTGTGGGACCCTATTTTCAGAGATGATGTCCTCCACCCAACTCTTAAAAAGCTGAAAGGGTCTTCAGTAGAGATGGATAGTCGAGCTGAGCTATCAGACGGTCACCTCTGTAGCTGTAGTGTCATTTTTCCTATGGTCCAATGTGTAAATTAAACAAAAAAGTGCACGTTTGTTATGATGTCCAAGATGGGGACCAGGATGTGGACATAATAAAAAATTAGGGAACATGATAGGAGACATTTCTACAATACATATAATCATTCTTATCTATCTAATACGATGACAACAGCTCTCCATACCTGCAGTCCACCACAAGGACCACCCTCTCTAATCCCTGAAAAATGAAATCATCCTCAGTGACGAAGAGAGGGGGCTAAGCGCCCCCATGGTCTCAGAGCATTAACTCTTCTAAGAGTCCTAAGAGTCCTGCTCACACTGATGGGGTGCAGCTGTGGGACCCTATTTTCAGAGATGATGTCCTCCACCCAACTCTCAAAAAGCTGAAAGGGTCTTCAGTAGAGATGGATAGTCGAGCTGGGCTATCAGACGGTCACCTCTGTAGCTGTAGTGTCATTTTTCCTATGGTCCAATGTGTAAATTAAACAAAAAAGTGCACGTTTGTTATGATGTCCAAGATGGGGACCAGGATGTGGACATAATAAAAAATTAGGGAACATGATAGGAGACATTTCTACAATACACATAATCATTCTTATCTATCTAATACGATGACAACAGCTCTCCATACCTGCAGTCCACCACAAGGACCACCCTCTCTAATCCCTGAAAAATGAAATCATCCTCAGGGACGAAGAGAGGGGGCTAAGCGCCCCCATGGTTTTAGAGCATTGACTCTTCTAAGAGTCCTAAGAGTCCTGCTTACACTGATGGGGTGCAGCTGTGGGACCCTATTTTCAGAGATGATGTCCTCCACCCAACTCTCAAAAAGCTGAAAGGGTCTTCAGTAGAGATGGATAGTCGAGCTGGGCTATCAGACGGTCACCTCTGTAGCTGTAGTGTCATTTTTCCTATGGTCCAATATGTAAATTAAACAAAAAAGTGCACGTTTGTTATGATGTTCAAGATGGGGACAAGGATGTGGACATAATAAAAAATTAGGGAACATGATAGGAGACATTTCTACAATACATATAATCATTCTTATCTATCTAATACGATCACAACAGCTCTCCATACCTGCAGTCCACCACAAGGACCACTCTCTCTAATCCCTGAAAAGTGAAATCATCCTCAGTGACGAAGAGAGGGGGCTAAGCGCCCCCATGGTCTCAGAGCATTAACTCTTCTAAGAGTCCTAAGAGTCCTGCTCACACTGATGGGGTGCAGCTGTGGGACCCTATTTTCAGAGATGATGTCCTCCACCCAACTCTCAAAAAGCTGAAAGGGTCTTCAGTAGAGATGGATAGTCGAGCTGGGCTATCAGACGGTCACCTCTGTAGCTGTAGTGTCATTTTTCCTATGGTCCAATGTGTAAATTAAACAAAAAAGTGCACGTTTGTTATGATGTCCAAGATGGGGACCAGGATGTGGACATAATAAAAAATTAGGGAACATGATAGGAGACATTTCTACAATACATATAATCATTCTTATCTATCTAATACGATGATAACAGCTCTCCATATCTGCAGTCCACCACAAGGACCACCCTCTCTAATCCCTGAAAAATGAAATCATCCTCAGTGATGAAGAGAGGGGGCTAAGTGCCCCCAATGGTCTCAGAGCATTGACTCTTCTAAGAGTCCTAAGAGTCCTGCTCACACTGATGGGGTGCAGCTGTGGGACCCTATTTTCAGAGATGATGTCCTCCACCCAACTCTCAAAAAGCTGAAAGGGTCTTCAGTAGAGATGGATAGTCGAGCTGGGCTATCAGACGGTCACCTCTGTAGCTGTAGTGTCATTTTTCCTATGGTCCAATGTGTAAATTAAACAAAAAAGTGCACGTTTGTTATGATGTCCAAGATGGGGACCAGGATGTGGACATAATAAAAAATTAGGGAACATGATAGGAGACATTTCTACAATACATATAATCATTCTTATCTATCTAATACGATGACAACAGCTCTCCATACCTGCAGTCCACCACAAGGACCACCCTCTCTAATCCCTGAAAAATGAAATCATCCTCAGTGACGAAGAGAGGGGGCTAAGCGCCCCCATGGTCTCAGAGCATTAACTCTTCTAAGAGTCCTAAGAGTCCTGCTCACACTGATGGGGTGCAGCTGTGGGACCCTATTTTCAGAGATGATGTCCTCCACCCAACTCTCAAAAAGCTGAAAGGGTCTTCAGTAGAGATGGATAGTCGAGCTGGGCTATCAGACGGTCACCTCTGTAGCTGTAGTGTCATTTTTCCTATGGTCCAATGTGTAAATTAAACAAAAAAGTGCACGTTTGTTATGATGTTCAAGATGGGGACCAGGATGTGGACATAATAAAAAATTAGGGAACATGATAGGAGACATTTCTACAATACATATAATCATTCTTATCTATCTAATACGATCACAACAGCTCTCCATACCTGCAGTCCACCACAAGGACCACCCTCTCTAATCCCTGAAAAATGAAATCATCCTCAGTGACGAAGAGAGGGGGCCAAGCGCCCCCCATGGTACCAGAGCATTGTCTCTTCTAAGAGTCCTAAGAGTCCTGCTCACACTGATGGGGTGAAGCTGTGGGACCCTATTTTCAGAGATGATGTCCTCCACCCAACTCTCAAAAAGCTGAAAGGGTCTTCAGTAGAGATGGATAGTCGAGCTGGGCTATCAGACGGTCACCTCTGTAGCTGTAGTGTCATTTTTCCTATGGTCCAATGTGTAAATTAAACAAAAAAGTGCACGTTTGTTATGATGTCCAAGATGGGGACCAGGATGTGGACATAATAAAAAATTAGGGAACATGATAGGAGACATTTCTACAATACACATAATCATTCTTATCTATCTAATACGATGACAACAGCTCTCCATACCTGCAGTCCACCACAAGAACCACCCTCTCTAATCCCTGAAAAATGAAATCATCCTCAGGGACGAAGAGAGGGGGCTAAGCGCCCCCATGGTTTTAGAGCATTGACTCTTCTAAGAGTCCTAAGAGTCCTGCTTACACTGATGGGGTGCAGCTGTGGGACCCTATTTTCAGAGATGATGTCCTCCACCCAACTCTCAAAAAGCTGAAAGGGTCTTCAGTAGAGATGGATAGTCGAGCTGGGCTATCAGACGGTCACCTCTGTAGCTGTAGTGTCATTTTTCCTATGGTCCAATATGTAAATTAAACAAAAAAGTGCACGTTTGTTATGATGTTCAAGATGGGGACCAGGATGTGGACATAATAAAAAATTAGGGAACATGATAGGAGACATTTCTACAATACATATAATCATTCTTATCTATCTAATACGATCACAACAGCTCTCCATACCTGCAGTCCACCACAAGGACCACTCTCTCTAATCCCTGAAAAGTGAAATCATCCTCAGTGACGAAGAGAGGGGGCTAAGCGCCCCCATGGTCTCAGAGCATTAACTCTTCTAAGAGTCCTAAGAGTCCTGCTCACACTGATGGGGTGCAGCTGTGGGACCCTATTTTCAGAGATGATGTCCTCCACCCAACTCTCAAAAAGCTGAAAGGGTCTTCAGTAGAGATGGATAGTCGAGCTGGGCTATCAGACGGTCACCTCTGTAGCTGTAGTGTCATTTTTCCTATGGTCCAATGTGTAAATTAAACAAAAAAGTGCACGTTTGTTATGATGTCCAAGATGGGGACCAGGATGTGGACATAATAAAAAATTAGGGAACATGATAGGAGACATTTCTACAATACATATAATCATTCTTATCTATCTAATACGATGATAACAGCTCTCCATATCTGCAGTCCACCACAAGGACCACCCTCTCTAATCCCTGAAAAATGAAATCATCCTCAGTGATGAAGAGAGGGGGCTAAGTGCCCCCAATGGTCTCAGAGCATTGACTCTTCTAAGAGTCCTAAGAGTCCTGCTCACACTGATGGGGTGCAGCTGTGGGACCCTATTTTCAGAGATGATGTCCTCCACCCAACTCTCAAAAAGCTGAAAGGGTCTTCAGTAGAGATGGATAGTCGAGCTGGGCTATCAGACGGTCACCTCTGTAGCTGTAGTGTCATTTTTCCTATGGTCCAATGTGTAAATTAAACAAAAAAGTGCACATTTGTTATGATGTCCAAGATGGGGACCAGGATGTGGACATAATAAAAAATTAGGGAACATGATAGGAGACATTTCTACAATACATATAATCATTCTTATCTATCTAATACGATGACAACAGCTCTCCATACCTGCAGTCCACCACAAGGACCACCCTCTCTAATCCCTGAAAAATGAAATCATCCTCAGTGACGAAGAGAGGGGGCTAAGCGCCCCCATGGTCTCAGAGCATTAACTCTTCTAAGAGTCCTAAGAGTCCTGCTCACACTGATGGGGTGCAGCTGTGGGACCCTATTTTCAGAGATGATGTCCTCCACCCAACTCTCAAAAAGCTGAAAGGGTCTTCAGTAGAGATGGATAGTCGAGCTGGGCTATCAGACGGTCACCTCTGTAGCTGTAGTGTCATTTTTCCTATGGTCCAATGTGTAAATTAAACAAAAAAGTGCACGTTTGTTATGATGTTCAAGATGGGGACCAGGATGTGGACATAATAAAAAATTAGGGAACATGATAGGAGACATTTCTACAATACATATAATCATTCTTATCTATCTAATACGATGACAACAGCTCTCCATACCTGCAGTCCACCACAAGGACCACCCTCTCTAATCCCTGAAAAATGAAATCATCCTCAGTGACGAAGAGAGGGGGCCAAGCGCCCCCCATGGTACCAGAGCATTGACTCTTCTAAGAGTCCTAAGAGTCCTGCTCACACTGATGGGGTGAAGCTGTGGGACCCTATTTTCAGAGATGATGTCCTCCACCCAACTCTCAAAAAGCTGAAAGGGTCTTCAGTAGAGATGGATAGTCGAGCTGGGCTATCAGACGGTCACCTCTGTAGCTGTAGTGTCATTTTTCCTATGGTCCAATGTGTAAATTAAACAAAAAAGTGCACGTTTGTTATGATGTCCAAGATGGGGACCAGGATGTGGACATAATAAAAAATTAGGGAACATGATAGGAGACATTTCTACAATACACATAATCATTCTTATCTATCTAATACGATGACAACAGCTCTCCATACCTGCAGTCCACCACAAGGACCACCCTCTCTAATCCCTGAAAAATGAAATCATCCTCAGGGACGAAGAGAGGGGGCTAAGCGCCCCCATGGTTTTAGAGCATTGACTCTTCTAAGAGTCCTAAGAGTCCTGCTTACACTGATGGGGTGCAGCTGTGGGACCCTATTTTCAGAGATGATGTCCTCCACCCAACTCTCAAAAAGCTGAAAGGGTCTTCAGTAGAGATGGATAGTCGAGCTGGGCTATCAGACGGTCACCTCTGTAGCTGTAGTGTCATTTTTCCTATGGTCCAATATGTAAATTAAACAAAAAAGTGCACGTTTGTTATGATGTTCAAGATGGGGACCAGGATGTGGACATAATAAAAAATTAGGGAACATGATAGGAGACATTTCTACAATACATATAATCATTCTTATCTATCTAATACGATCACAACAGCTCTCCATACCTGCAGTCCACCACAAGGACCACTCTCTCTAATCCCTGAAAAGTGAAATCATCCTCAGTGACGAAGAGAGGGGGCTAAGCGCCCTCCATGGTCTCAGAGCATTGACTCTTCTAAGAGTCCTAAGAGTCCTGCTCACACTGATGGGGTGCAGCTGTGGGACCCTATTTTCAGAGATGATGTTCTCTACCCAACTCTCAAAAAGCTTAAAGGGTCTTCAGTAGAGATGGATAGTCGAGCTGGGCTATCAGACGGTCACCTCTGTAGCAGTAGTGTCATTTTTCCTATGGTCCAATGTGTAAATTAAACAAAAAAGTGCATGTTTGTTATGATGTCCAAGATGGGGACCAGGATGTGGACATAATAAAAAATTAGGGAACATGATAGGAGACATTTCTACAATACATATAATCATTCTTATCTATCTAATACGATGACAACAGCTCTCCATACCTGCAGTCCACCACAAGGACCACCCTCTCTAATCCGTGAAAAATGAAATCATCCTCAGTGACGAAGAGAGGGGGCTAAGCGCCCCCATGGTCTCAGAGCATTAACTCTTCTAAGAGTCCTAAGAGTCCTGCTCACACTGATGGGGTGCAGCTGTGGGACCCTATTTTCAGAGATGATGTCCTCCACCCAACTCTCAAAAAGCTGAAAGGGTCTTCAGTAGAGATGGATAGTCGAGCTGGGCTATCAGACGGTCACCTCTGTAGCTGTAGTGTCATTTTTCCTATGGTCCAATGTGTAAATTAAACAAAAAAGTGCACGTTTGTTATGATGTCCAAGATGGGGACCAGGATGTGGACATAATAAAAAATTAGGGAACATGATAGGAGACATTTCTACAATACATATAATCATTCTTATCTATCTAATACGATGATAACAGCTCTCCATATCTGCAGTCCACCACAAGGACCACCCTCTCTAATCCCTGAAAAATGAAATCATCCTCAGTGATGAAGAGAGGGGGCTAAGTGCCCCCAATGGTCTCAGAGCATTGACTCTTCTAAGAGTCCTAAGAGTCCTGCTCACACTGATGGGGTGCAGCTGTGGGACCCTATTTTCAGAGATGATGTCCTCCACCCAACTCTCAAAAAGCTGAAAGGGTCTTCAGTAGAGATGGATAGTCGAGCTGGGCTATCAGACGGTCACCTCTGTAGCTGTAGTGTCATTTTTCCTATGGTCCAATGTGTAAATTAAACAAAAAAGTGCACGTTTGTTATGATGTCCAAGATGGGGACCAGGATGTGGACATAATAAAAAATTAGGGAACATGATAGGAGACATTTCTACAATACATATAATCATTCTTATCTATCTAATACGATGACAACAGCTCTCCATACCTGCAGTCCACCACAAGGACCACCCTCTCTAATCCCTGAAAAATGAAATCATCCTCAGTGACGAAGAGAGGGGGCTAAGCGCCCCCATGGTCTCAGAGCATTAACTCTTCTAAGAGTCCTAAGAGTCCTGCTCACACTGATGGGGTGCAGCTGTGGGACCCTATTTTCAGAGATGATGTCCTCCACCCAACTCTCAAAAAGCTGAAAGGGTCTTCAGTAGAGATGGATAGTCGAGCTGGGCTATCAGACGGTCACCTCTGTAGCTGTAGTGTCATTTTTCCTATGGTCCAATGTGTAAATTAAACAAAAAAGTGCACGTTTGTTATGATGTTCAAGATGGGGACCAGGATGTGGACATAATAAAAAATTAGGGAACATGATAGGAGACATTTCTACAATACATATAATCATTCTTATCTATCTAATACGATGACAACAGCTCTCCATACCTGCAGTCCACCACAAGGACCACCCTCTCTAATCCCTGAAAAATGAAATCATCCTCAGTGACGAAGAGAGGGGGCCAAGCGCCCCCCATGGTACCAGAGCATTGACTCTTCTAAGAGTCCTAAGAGTCCTGCTCACACTGATGGGGTGAAGCTGTGGGACCCTATTTTCAGAGATGATGTCCTCCACCCAACTCTCAAAAAGCTGAAAGGGTCTTCAGTAGAGATGGATAGTCGAGCTGGGCTATCAGACGGTCACCTCTGTAGCTGTAGTGTCATTTTTCCTATGGTCCAATGTGTAATTTAAACAAAAAAGTGCACGTTTGTTATGATGTCCAAGATGGGGACCAGGATGTGGACATAATAACAAATTAGGGAACATGATAGGAGACATTTCTACAATACATATAATCATTCTTATCTATCTAATACGATGACAACAGCTCTCCATACCTGCAGTCCACCACAAGGACCACCCTCTCTAATCCCTGAAAAATGAAATCATCCTCAGGGACGAAGAGAGGGGGCTAAGCGCCCCCATGGTTTTAGAGCATTGACTCTTCTAAGAGTCCTAAGAGTCCTGCTTACACTGATGGGGTGCAGCTGTGGGACCCTATTTTCAGAGATGATGTCCTCCACCCAACTCTCAAAAAGCTGAAAGGGTCTTCAGTAGAGATGGATAGTCGAGCTGGGCTATCAGACGGTCACCTCTGTAGCTGTAGTGTCATTTTTCCTATTTTCCAATGTGTAAATTAAACAAAAAAGTGCACGTTTGTTATGATGTTCAAGATGGGGACCAGGATGTGGACATAATAAAAAATTAGGGAACATGAAAGGAGACATTTCTACAATACATATAATCATTCTTATCTATCTAATACGATCACAACAGCTCTCCATACCTGCAGTCCACCACAAGGACCACTCTCTCTAATCCCTGAAAAGTGAAATCATCCTCAGTGACGAAGAGAGGGGGCTAAGCGCCCTCCATGGTCTCAGAGCATTGACTCTTCTAAGAGTCCTAAGAGTCCTGCTCACACTGATGGGGTGCAGCTGTGGGACCCTATTTTCAGAGATGATGTTCTCTACCCAACTCTCAAAAAGCTGAAAGGGTCTTCAGTAGAGATGGATAGTCGAGCTGGGCTATCAGACGGTCACCTCTGTAGCTGTAGTGTCATTTTTCCTATGGTCCAATGTGTAAATTAAACAAAAAAGTGCACGTTTGTTATGATGTCCAAGATGGGGACCAGGATGTGGACATAATAAAAAATTAGGGAACATGATAGGAGACATTTCTACAATACATATAATCATTCTTATCTATCTAATACGATGATAACAGCTCTCCATATCTGCAGTCCACCACAAGGACCACCCTCTCTAATCCCTGAAAAATGAAATCATCCTCAGTGATGAAGAGAGGGGGCTAAGTGCCCCCAATGGTCTCAGAGCATTGACTCTTCTAAGAGTCCTAAGAGTCCTGCTCACACTGATGGGGTGCAGCTGTGGGACCCTATTTTCAGAGATGATGTCCTCCACCCAACTCTCAAAAAGCTGAAAGGGTCTTCAGTAGAGATGGATAGTCGAGCTGGGCTATCAGACGGTCACCTCTGTAGCTGTAGTGTCATTTTTCCTATGGTCCAATGTGTAAATTAAACAAAAAAGTGCACGTTTGTTATGATGTCCAAGATGGGGACCAGGATGTGGACATAATAAAAAATTAGGGAACATGATAGGAGACATTTCTACAATACATATAATCGTTCTTATCTATCTAATACGATGACAACAGCTCTCCATACCTGCAGTCCACCACAAGGACCACCCTCTCTAATCCCTGAAAAATGAAATCATCCTCAGTGACGAAGAGAGGGGGCTAAGCGCCCCTATGGTCTCAGAGCATTAACTCTTCTAAGAGTCCTAAGAGTCCTGCTCACACTGATGGGGTGCAGCTGTGGGACCCTATTTTCAGAGATGATGTCCTCCACCCAACTCTCAAAAAGCTGAAAGGGTCTTCAGTAGAGATGGATAGTCGAGCTGGGCTATCAGACGGTCACCTCTGTAGCTGTAGTGTCATTTTTCCTATGGTCCAATGTGTAAATTAAACAAAAAAGTGCACGTTTGTTATGATGTCCAAGATGGGGACCAGGATGTGGACATAATAAAAAATTAGGGAACATGATAGGAGACATTTCTACAATACATATAATCATTCTTATCTATCTAATACGATGACAACAGCTCTCCATACCTGCAGTCCACCACAAGGACCACCCTCTCTAATCCCTGAAAAATGAAATCATCCTCAGTGACGAAGAGAGGGGGCTAAGCGCCCCCATGGTCTCAGAGCATTAACTCTTCAAAGAGTCCTAAGAGTCCTGCTCACACTGATGGGGTGCAGCTGTGGGACCCTATTTTCAGAGATGATGTCCTCCACCCAACTCTCAAAAAGCTGAAAGGGTCTTCAGTAGAGATGAATAGTCGAGCTGGGCTATCAGACGGTCACCTCTGTAGCTGTAGTGTCATTTTACCTATGGTCCAATGTGTAAGTTAAACAAAAAAGTGCACGTTTGTTATGATGTCCAAGATGGGGACCAGGATGTGGACATAATAAAAAATTAGGGAACATGATAGGAGACATTTCTACAATACATATAATCATTCTTATCTATCTAATACGATGACAACAGCTCTCCATACCTGCAGTCCACCACAAGGACCACCCTCTCTAATCCCTGAAAAATGAAATCATCCTCAGGGATGAAGAGAGGGGGCTAAGCGCCCCCCATGGTTTTAGAGCATTGACTCTTCTAAGAGTCCTAAAAAGCATGGAGACGATTATCTCGGGATTGCAAGATAACCAAACAAAACTTTTAGTGGATTTCTACTTATTTTATTAAATATCATCTCCACCAAACAGGACAAGCTTGCATCTGTTAAAGTTTTGGAGAAAAATGTGTTCATTTCATGTATGCGCGAAATGCCTTAAAAATGGCTTTAAAATGGATTTGGAGCATGGAGACGATTATCTCGGGATTGCAAGATAACCAAACAAAACTTTTAGTGGATTTCTACTTATTTTATTAAATATCATCCCCACCAAACAGGACAAGCTTGCATCTGTTATAGTTTTGGAGAAAAATGTGTTCATTTCATGTATGCGCAAAATGCCTTTGAAATGGCTTTAAAATGGATTTGGAGCATAGAGAGACGATTATCTCAGGATGGCAATATAAACAAACGAAACTTTTAGTAGATTTCTACTTATTTTATTAAATATTATCTCCACCAAAGGACAAGCTTGCATCTGTTATAGTTTTGGAGAAAAATGTGTTCATTTCATGTATGCGCGAAATGCCTTAAAAATGGCTTTAAAATGGATTTGGAGCATGGAGACGATTATCTCGGGATTGCAAGATAACCAAACAAAACTTTTAGTGGATTTCTACTTATTTTATGAAATATCATCTCCACCAAACAGGACAAGCTTGCATCTGTTATAGTTTTAAAGAAAAATGTGTTCATTTCATTTATGCGCGAAATGCCTTAGAAATGGGTTTTAAGAGCATTTGAAGCATGGAGACGATTATCTCGAGATTGCAAGATAACCAAACAAAACTTTTAGCGGATTTCTACTTATTTTATTAAATATCATCTCCACCAAACAGGACAAGCTTGCATCTGTTATAGTTTTGGAGAAAAATGTGTTCATTTCATGTATGCGCGAAATGCCTTAAAAATGGCTTTAAAATGGATTTGGAGCATGGAGACGATTATCTCGGGATTGCAAGATAACCAAACAAAACTTTTAGTGGATTTCTACTTATTTTATTAAATATCATCTCCACCAAACAGGACAAGCTTGCATCTGTTATAGTTTTGGAGAAAAATGTGTTCATTTCATTTATGCGCGAAATGCCTTAGAAATGGGTTTTAATAGCATTTGAAGCATGTAGACGATTATCTCGAGATTGCAAGATAACCAAACAAAACTTTTAGTGGATTTCTACTTATTTTATTAAATATCATCTTCACCAAACAAAACAAGCTTGCATCTGTTATAGTTTTGGAGAAAAATGTGTTCATTTCATGTATGCGCGAAATGCCTTAAAAATGGCTTTAAAATGGATTTGGAGCATGGAGACGATTATCTCGGGATTGAAAGATAACCAAACAAAACTTTTAGTGGATTTCTACTTATTTTATTAAATATCATCTCCACCAAACAGGACAAGCTTGCATGTGTTATAGTTTTGGAGAAAAATGTGTTCATTTCATGTATGCGCAAAATGCCTTTGAAATGGCTTTAAAATGGATTTGGAGCATGGAGACGATTATCTCAGGATGGCAATATAAACAAACGAAACTTTTAGTAGATTTCTAATTATTTTATTAAATATTATCTCCACCAAACAGGACAAGCTTGCATCTGTTATAGTTTTGGAGAAAAATGTGTTCATTTCATGTATGCGCGAAATGCCTTAAAAATGGCTTTAAAATGGATTTGGAGCATGGAGACGATTATCTCGGGATTGCAAGATAACCAAACAAAACTTTTAGTGGATTTCTACTTATTTTATTAAATATCATCTCCACCAAACAGGACAAGCTTGCATCTGTTATAGTTTTGGAGAAAAATGTGTTCATTTCATTTATGCGCGAAATGCCTTAGAAATGGGTTTTAATAGCATTTGAAGCATGGAGACGATTATCTCGAGATTGCAAGATAACCAAACAAAACTTTTAGTGGATTTCTACTTATTTTATTAAATATCATCTTCACCAAACAAAACAAGCTTGCATCTGTTATAGTTTTGGAGAAAAATGTGTTCATTTCATGTATGCGCGAAATGCCTTAAAAATGGCTTTAAAATGGATTTGGAGCATGGAGACGATTATCTCGGGATTGCAAGATAACCAAACAAAACGTTTAGTGGATTTCTACTTATTTTATTAAATATCATCTGCACCAAACAGGACAAGCTTGCATGTGTTATAGTTTTGGAGAAAAATGTGTTCATTTCATGTATGCGCAAAATGCCTTTGAAATGGCTTTAAAATGGATTTGGAGCATGGAGACGATTATCTCAGGATGGCAATATAAACAAACGAAACTTTTAGTAGATTTCTAATTATTTTATTAAATATTATCTCCACCAAACAGGACAAGCTTGCATCTGTTATAGTTTTGGAGAAAAATGTGTTCATTTCATGTATGCGCGAAATGCCTTAAAAATGGCTTTAAAATGGATTTGGAGCATGGAGACGATTATCTCGGGATTGCAAGATAACCAAACAAAACTTTTAGTGGATTTCTACTTATTTTATTAAATATCATCTCCACCAAACAGGACAAGCTTGCATCTGTTATAGTTTTGGAGAAAAATGTGTTCATTTCATGTATGCGCGAAATGCCTTAAAAATGGCTTTAAAATGGATTTGGAGCATGGAGACGATTATCTCGGGATTGCAAGATAACCAAACAAAACTTTTAGTGGATTTCTACTTATTTTATTAAATATCATCTCCACCAAACAGGACAAGCTTGCATGTGTTATAGTTTTGGAGAAAAATGTGTTCATTTCATGTATGCGCAAAATGCCTTTGAAATGGCTTTAAAATGGATTTGGAGCATGGAGACGATTATCTCAGGATGGCAATATAAACAAACGAAACTTTTAGTAGATTTCTACTTATTTTATTAAATATTATCTCCACCAAACAGGACAAGCTTGCATCTGTTATAGTTTTGGAGAAAAATGTGTTCATTTCATGTATGCGCGAAATGCCTTAAAAATGGCTTTAAAATGGATTTGGAGCATGGAGACGATTATCTCGGGATTGCAAGATAACCAAACAAAACTTTTAGTGGATTTCTACTTATTTTATTAAATATCATCTCCACCAAACAGGACAAGCTTGCATCTGTTAAAATTTTGGAGAAAAATGTGTTCATTTCATGTATGCGCAAAATGCCTTTGAAATGGCTTTAAAATGGATTTGGAGCATGGAGACGATTATCTCAGGATAGCAATATAAACAAACGAAACTTTTAGTAGATTTCTACTTATTTTATTAAATATTATCTCCACCAAACAGGACAAGCTTGCATCTGTTATAGTTTTGGAGAAAAATGTGTTCATTTCATGTATGCGCGAAATGCCTTAAAAATGGCTTTAAAATGGATTTGGAGCATGGAGACGATTATCTCGGGATTGCAAGATAACCAAACAAAACTTTTAGTGGATTTCTACTTATTTTATTAAATATCATCTCCACCAAACAGGACAAGCTTGCATCTGTTATAGTTTTAAAGAAAAATGTGTTCATTTCATTTATGCGCGAAATGCCTTCGAAATGGGTTTTAAGAGCATTTGAAGCATGGAGACGATTATCTCGAGATTGCAAGATAACCAAACAAAACTTTTAGTGGATTTCTACTTATTTTATTAAATATCATCTCCACCAAACAGGACAAGCTTGCATCTGTTATAGTTTTGGAGAAAAATGTGTTCATTTCATGTATGCGCGAAATGCCTTAAAAATGGCTTTAAAATGGATTTGGAGCATGGAGACGATTATCTCGGGATTGCAAGATAACCAAACAAAACTTTTAGTGGATTTCTACTTATTTTATTAAATATCATCTCCACCAAACAGGACAAGCTTGCATCTGTTATAGTTTTGGAGAAAAATGTGTTCATTTCATGTATGCGCGAAATGCCTTAAAAATGGCTTTAAAATGGATTTGGAGCATGGAGACGATTATCTCGGGATTGCAAGATAACCAAACAAAACTTTTAGTGGATTTCTACTTATTTTATTAAATATCATCTCCACCAAACAGGACAAGCTTGCATCTGTTATAGTTTTGGAGAAAAATGTGTTCATTTCATGTATGCGCAAAATGCCTTTGAAATGGCTTTAAAATGGATTTGGAGCATGGAGTCGATTATCTCAGGATGGCAATATAAACAAACGAAACTTTTAGTAGATTTCTACTTATTTTATTAAATATTATCTCCACCAAACAGGACAAGCTTGCATCTGTTATAGTTTTGGAGAAAAATGTGTTCATTTCATGTATGCGCGAAATGCCTTAAAAATGGCTTTAAAATGGATTTGGAGCATGGAGACGATTATCTCGGGATTGCAAGATAACCAAACAAAACTTTTAGTGGATTTCTACTTATTTTATTAAATATCATCTCCACCAAACAGGACAAGCTTGCATCTGTTATAGTTTTAAAGAAAAATGTGTTCATTTCATTTATGCGCGAAATGCCTTAGAAATGGGTTTTAAGAGCATTTGAAGCATGGAGACGATTATCTCGAGATTGCAAGATAACCAAACAAAACTTTTAGTGGATTTCTACTTATTTTATTAAATATCATATCCACCAAACAGGACAAGCTTGCATCTGTTATAGTTTTGGAGAAAAATGTGTTCATTTCATTTATGCGCAAAATGCCTTAAAAATGGCTTTAAAATGGATTTGGAGCATGGAGACGATTATCTCGGGATTGCAAGATAACCAAACAAAACTTTTAGTGGATTTCTACTTATTTTATTAAATATCATCTCCACCAAACAGGACAAGCTTGCATCTGTTATAGTTTTGGAGAAAAATGTGTTCATTTTATGTATGCGCGAAATGCCTTAAAAATGGCTTTAAAATGGATTTGGAGCATGGAGACGATTATCTCGGGATTGCAAGATAACCAAACAAAACTTTTAGTGGATTTCTACTTATTTTATTAAATATCATCTCCACCAAACAGGACAAGCTTGCATGTGTTATAGTTTTGGAGAAAAATGTGTTCATTTCATGTATGCGCAAAATGCCTTTGAAATGGCTTTAAAATGGATTTGGAGCATGGAGACGATTATCTCAGGATGGCAATATAAACAAACGAAACTTTTAGTAGATTTCTACTTATTTTATTAAATATTATCTCCACCAAACAGGACAAGCTTGCATCTGTTATAGTTTTGGAGAAAAATGTGTTCATTTCATGTATGCGCGAAATGCCTTAAAAATGGCTTTAAAATGGATTTGGAGCATGGAGACGATTATCTCGGGATTGCAAGATAACCAAACAAAACTTTTAGTGGATTTCTACTTATTTTATTAAATATCATCTCCAACAAACAGGACAAGCTTGCATCTGTTATAGTTTTAAAGAAAAATGTGTTCATTTCAATTATGCGCGAAATGCCTTAGAAATGGGTTTTAAGAGCATTTGAAGCATGGAGACGATTATCTCGAGATTGCAAGATAACCAAACAAAACTTTTAGTGGATTTCTACTTATTTTATTAAATATCATCTCCACCAAACAGGACAAGCTTGCATCTGTTATAGTTTTGGAGAAAAATGTGTTCATTTCATGTATGCGCGAAATGCCTTAAAAATGGCTTTAAAATGGATTTGGAGCATGGAGACGATTATCTCGGGATTGCAAGATAACCAAACAAAACTTTTAGTGGATTTCTACTTATTTTATTAAATATCATCTCCACCAAACAGGACAAGCTTGCATCTGTTATAGTTTTGGAGAAAAATGTGTTCATTTCATGTATGCGCGAAATGCCTTAAAAATGGCTTTAAAATGGATTTGGAGCATGGAGACGATTATCTCGGGATTGCAAGATAACCAAACAAAACTTTTAGTGGATTTCTACTTATTTTATTAAATATCATCTCCACCAAACAGGACAAGCTTGCATCTGTTATAGTTTTGGAGAAAAATGTGTTCATTTCATGTATGCGCAAAATGCCTTTGAAATGGCTTTAAAATGGATTTGGAGCATGGAGACGATTATCTCAGGATGGCAATATAAACAAACGAAACTTTTAGTAGATTTCTACTTATTTTATTAAATATTATCTCCACCAAACAGGACAAGCTTGCATCTGTTACAGTTTTGGAGAAAAATGTGTTCATTTCATGTATGCGCGAAATGCCTTAAAAATGGCTTTAAAATGGATTTGGAGCATGGAGACGATTATCTCGGGATTGCAAGATAACCAAACAAAACTTTTAGTGGATTTCTACTTATTTTATTAAATATCATCTCCACCAAACAGGACAAGCTTGCATCTGTTATAGTTTTAAAGAAAAATATGTTCATTTCATTTATGCGCGAAATGCCTTAGAAATGGGTTTTAAGAGCATTTGAAGCATGGAGACGATTATCTCGAGATTGCAAGATAACCAAACAAAACTTTTAGTGGATTTCTACTTATTTTATTAAATATCATCTCCACCAAACAGGACAAGCTTGCATCTGTTATAGTTTTGGAGAAAAATGTGTTCATTTCATGTATGCGCGAAATGCCTTAAAAATGGCTTTAAAATGGATTTGGAGCATGGAGACGATTATCTCAGGATGGCAATATAAACAAACGAAACTTTTAGTAGATTTCTACTTATTTTATTAAATATTATCTCCACCAAACAGGACAAGCTTGCATCTGTTATAGTTTTGGAGAAAAATGTGTTCATTTCATGTATGCGCGAAATGCCTTAAAAATGGCTTTAAAATGGATTTGGAGCATGGAGACGATTATCTCGGGATTGCAAGATAACCAAACAAAACTTTTAGTGGATTTCTACTTATTTTATTAAATATCATCTCCACCAAACAGGACAAGCTTGCATCTGTTATAGTTTTAAAGAAAAATGTGTTCATTTCATTTATGCGCGAAATGCTTTAGAAATGGGTTTTAATAGCATTTGAAGCATGGAGACGATTATCTCGAGATTGCAAGATAACCAAACAAAACTTTTAGTGGATTTCTACTTATTTTATTAAATATCATCTCCACCAAACAGGACAAGCTTGCATCTGTTATAGTTTTGGAGAAAAATGTGTTCATTTCATGTATGCGCGAAATGCCTTAAAAATGGCTTTAAAATGGATTTGGAGCATGGAGACGATTATCTCGGGATTGCAAGATAACCAAACAAAACTTTTAGTGGATTTCTACTTATTTTATTAAATATCATCTCCACCAAACAGGACAAGCTTGCATGTGTTATAGTTTTGGAGAAAAATGTGTTCATTTCATGTATGCGCAAAATGCCTTTGAAATGGCTTTAAAATGGATTTGGAGCATGGAGACGATTATCTCAGGATGGCAATATAAACAAACGAAACTTTTAGTAGATTTCTACTTATTTTATTAAATATTATCTCCACCAAACAGGACAAGCTTTCATCTGTTATAGTTTTGGAGAAAAATGTGTTCATTTCATGTATGCGCGAAATGCCTTAAAAATGGCTTTAAAATGGATTTGGAGCATGGAGACGATTATCTCGGGATTGCAAGATAACCAAACAAAACTTTTAGTGGATTTCTACTTATTTTATTAAATATCATCTCCACCAAACAGGACAAGCTTGCATCTGTTATAGTTTTGGAGAAAAATGTGTTCATTTCATGTATGCGCAAAATGCCTTTGAAATGGCTTTAAAATGGATTTGGAGCATGGAGACGATTATCTCAGGATAGCAATATAAACAAACGAAACTTTTAGTAGATTTCTACTTATTTTATTAAATATTATCTCCACCAAACAGGACAAGCTTGCATCTGTTATAGTTTTGGAGAAAAATGTGTTCATTTCATGTATGCGCGAAATGCCTTAAAAATGGCTTTAAAATGGATTTGGAGCATGGAGACGATTATCTCGGGATTGCAAGATAACCAAACAAAACTTTTAGTGGATTTCTACTTATTTTATTAAATATCATCTCCACCAAACAGGACAAGCTTGCATCTGTTATAGTTTTAAAGAAAAATGTGTTCATTTCATTTATGCGCAAAATGCCTTAGAAATGGGTTTTAAGAGCATTTGAAGCATGGAGACGATTATCTCGAGATTGCAAGATAACCAAACAAAACTTTTAGTGGATTTCTACTTATTTTATTAAATATCATCTCCACCAAACAGGACAAGCTTGCATCTGTTATAGTTTTGGAGAAAAATGTGTTCATTTCATGTATGCGCGAAATGCCTTAAAAATGGCTTTAAAATGGATTTGGAGCATGGAGACGATTATCTCGGGTTTGCAAGATAACCAAACAAAACTTTTAGTGGATTTCTACTTATTTTATTAAATATCATCTCCACCAAACAGGACAAGCTTGCATCTGTTATAGTTTTGGAGAAAAATGTGTTCATTTCATTTATGCGCGAAATAACTTAGAAATGGGTTTTAATAGCATTTGAAGCATGGAGACGATTATCTCGAGATTGCAAGATAACCAAACAAAACTTTTAGTGGATTTCTACTTATTTTATTAAATATCATCTCCACCAAACAGGACAAGCTTGCATCTGTTATAGTTTTGGAGAAAAATGTGTTCATTTCATGTATGCGCGAAATGCCTTAAAAATGGCTTTAAAATGGATTTGGAGCATGGAGACGATTATCTCGGGATTGCAAGATAACCAAACAAAACTTTTAGTGGATTTCTACTTATTTTATTAAATATCATCTCCACCAAACAGGACAAGCTTGCATCTGTTATAGTTTTGGAGAAAAATGTGTTCATTTCATTTATGCGCGAAATGCCTTAGAAATGGGTTTTAATAGCATTTGAAGCATGGAGACGATTATCTCGAGATTGCAAGATAACCAAACAAAACTTTTAGTGGATTTCTACTTATTTTATTAAATATCATCTCCACCAAACAGGACAAGCTTGCATCTGTTATAGTTTTGGAGAAAAATGTGTTCATTTCATGTATGCGCGAAATGCCTTAAAAATGGCTTTAAAATGGATTTGGAGCATGGAGACGATTATCTCGGGATTGCAAGATAACCAAACAAAACTTTTAGTGGATTTCTACTTATTTTATTAAATATCATCTCCACCAAACAGTACAAGCTTGCATCTGTTATAGTTTTGGAGAAAAATGTGTTCATTTCATGTATGCGCGAAATGCCTTAAAAATGGCTTTAAAATGGATTTGGAGCATGGAGACGATTATCTCGGGATTGCAAGATAACCAAACAAAACTTTTAGTGGATTTCTACTTATTTTATTAAATATCATCTCCACCAAACAGGACAAGCTTGCATCTGTTATAGTTTTGGAGAAAAATGTGTTCATTTCATGTATGCGCGAAATGCCTTAAAAATGGCTTTAAAATGGATTTGGAGCATGGAGACGATTATCTCGGGATTGCAAGATAACCAAACAAAACTTTTAGTGGATTTCTACTTATTTTATTAAATATCATCTCCACCAAACAGGACAAGCTTGCATGTGTTATAGTTTTGGAGAAAAATGTGTTCATTTCATGTATGCGCAAAATGCCTTTGAAATGGCTTTAAAATGGATTTGGAGCATGGAGACGATTATCTCAGGATGGCAATATAAACAAACGAAACTTTTAGTAGATTTCTACTTATTTTATTAATTATTATCTCCACCAAACAGGACAAGCTTGCATCTGTTATAGTTTTGGAGAAAAATGTGTTCATTTCATGTATGCGCGAAATGCCTTAAAAATGGCTTTAAAATGGATTTGGAGCATGGAGACGATTATCTCGGGATTGCAAGATAACCAAACAAAACTTTTAGTGGATTTCTACTTATTTTATTAAATATCATCTCCACCAAACAGGACAAGCTTGCATCTGTTATAGTTTTAAAGAAAAATGTGTTCATTTCATTTATGCGCGAAATGCCTTAGAAATGGGTTTTAAGAGCATTTGAAGCAT
The DNA here is from genome assembly GCF_048569485.1 of Anomaloglossus baeobatrachus. NCBI lineage: Eukaryota > Metazoa > Chordata > Amphibia > Anura > Aromobatidae > Anomaloglossus > Anomaloglossus baeobatrachus. The sequence goes on from NW_027443142.1 coordinate 109,564, forward strand.
GGAGACGATTATCTCGAGATTGCAAGATAACCAAACAAAACTTTTAGTGGATTTCTACTTATTTTATTAAATATCATCTCCACCAAACAGGACAAGCTTGCATCTGTTATAGTTTTGGAGAAAAATGTGTTCATTTCATGTATGCGCGAAATGCCTTAAAAATGGCTTTAAAATGGATTTGGAGCATGGAGACGATTATCTCGGGATTGCAAGATAACCAAACAAAACTTTTAGTGGATTTCTACTTATTTTATTAAATATCATCTCCACCAAACAGGACAAGCTTGCATCTGTTATAGTTTTGGAGAAAAATGTGTTCATTTCATTTATGCGCGAAATGCCTTAGAAATGGGTTTTAATAGCATTTGAAGCATGGAGACGATTATCTCGAGATTGCAAGATAACCAAACAAAACTTTTAGTGGATTTCTACTTATTTTATTAAATATCATCTCCACCAAACAGGACAAGCTTGCATCTGTTATAGTTTTGGAGAAAAATGTGTTCATTTCATGTATGCGCGAAATGCCTTAAAAATGGCTTTAAAATGGATTTGGAGCATGGAGACGATTATCTCGGGATTGCAAGATAACCAAACAAAACTTTTAGTGGATTTCTACTTATTTTATTAAATATCATCTCCACCAAACAGGACAAGCTTGCATCTGTTATAGTTTTGGAGAAAAATGTGTTCATTTCATGTATGCGCAAAATGCCTTTGAAATGGCTTTAAAATGGATTTGGAGCATGGAGACGATTATCTCAGGATGGCAATATAAACAAACGAAACTTTTAGTAGATTTCTACTTATTTTATTAAATATTATCTCCACCAAACAGGACAAGCTTGCATCTGTTATAGTTTTGGAGAAAAATGTGTTCATTTCATGTATGCGCGAAATGCCTTAAAAATGGCTTTAAAATGGATTTGGAGCATGGAGACGATTATCTCGGGATTGCAAGATAACCAAACAAAACTTTTAGTGGATTTCTACTTATTTTATTAAATATCATCTCCACTAAACAGGACAAGCTTGCATCTGTTATAGTTTTAAAGAAAAATGTGTTCATTTCATTTATGCGCGAAATGCCTTAGAAATGGGTTTTAAGAGCATTTGAAGCATGGAGACGATTATCTCGAGATTGCAAGATAACCAAACAAAACTTTTAGTGGATTTCTACTTATTTTATTAAATATCATCTCCACCAAACAGGACAAGCTTGCATCTGTTATAGTTTTGGAGAAAAATGTGTTCATTTCATGTATGCGCGAAATGCCTTAAAAATGGCTTTAAAATGGATTTGGAGCATGGAGACGATTATCTCGGGATTGCAAGATAACCAAACAAAACTTTTAGTGGATTTCTACTTATTTTATTAAATATCATCTCCACCAAACAGGACAAGCTTGCATGTGTTATAGTTTTGGAGAAAAATGTGTTCATTTCATGTATGCGCAAAATGCCTTTGAAATGGCTTTAAAATGGATTTGGAGCATGGAGACGATTATCTCAGGATGGCAATATAAACAAACGAAACTTTTAGTAGATTTCTACTTTTTTTATTAAATATTATCTCCACCAAACAGGACAAGCTTGCATCTGTTATAGTTTTGGAGAAAAATGTGTTCATTTCATGTATGCGCGAAATGCCTTAAAAAATGGCTTTAAAATGGATTTGGAGCATGGAGACGATTATCTCGGGATTGCAAGATAACCAAACAAAACTTTTAGTGGATTTCTACTTATTTTATTAAATATCATCTCCACCAAACAGGACAAGCTTGCATCTGTTATAGTTTTGGAGAAAAATGTGTTCATTTCATGTATGCGTGAAATGCCTTAAAAATGGCTTTAAAATGGATTTGGAGCATGGAGACGATTATCTCGGGATTGCAAGATAACCAAACAAAACTTTTAGTGGATTTCTACTTATTTTATCAAATATCATCTCCACCAAACAGGACAAGCTTGCATCTGTTATAGTTTTGGAGAAAAATGTGTTCATTTCATTTATGCGCGAAATGCCTTAGAAATGGGTTTTAATAGCATTTGAAGCATGGAGACGATTATCTCGAGATTGCAAGATAACCAAACAAAACTTTTAGTGGATTTCTACTTATTTTATTAAATGTCACCTCCACCAAACAGGACAAGCTTGCATCTGTTATAGTTTTGGAGAAAAATGTGTTCATTTCATGTATGCGCGAAATGGCTTTAAAATGGATTTGGAGCATGGAGACGATTATCTCGGGATTGCAAGATAACCAAACAAAACTTTTAGTGGATTTCTACTTATTTTATTAAATATCATCTCCACCAAACAGGACAAGCTTGCATCTGTTATAGTTTTGGAGAAAAATGTGTTCATTTCATGTATGCGCAAAATGCCTTTGAAATGGCTTTAAAATGGATTTGGAGCATGGAGACGATTATCTCAGGAAGGCAATATAAACAAACGAAACTTTTAGTAGATTTCTACTTATTTTATTAAATATTATCTCCACCAAACAGGACAAGCTTGCATCTGTTATAGTTTTGGACAAAAATGTGTTCATTTCATGTATGCGCGAAATGCCTTAAAAATGGCTTTAAAATGGATTTGGAGCATGGAGACGATTATCTCGGGATTGCAAGATAACCAAACAAAACTTTTAGTGGATTTCTACTTATTTTATTAAATATCATCTCCACCAAACAGGACAAGCTTGCATCTGTTATAGTTTTGGAGAAAAATGTGTTCATTTCATTTATGCGCGAAATGCCTTAGAAATGGGTTTTAAGAGCATTTGAAGCATGGAGACGATTATCTCGAGATTGCAAGATAACCAAACAAAACTTTTAGTGGATTTCTACTTATTTTATTAAATATCATCTCCACCAAACAGGACAAGCTTGCATCTGTTATAGTTTTGGAGAAAAATGTGTTCATTTCATTTATGCGCGAAATGCCTTAGAAATGGGTTTTAATAGCATTTGAAGCATGGAGACGATTATCTCGAGATTGCAAGATAACCAAACAAAACTTTTAGTGGATTTCTACTTATTTTATTAAATATCATCTCCACCAAACAGGACAAGCTTGCATCTGTTATAGTTTTGGAGAAAAATGTGTTCATTTCATGTATGCGCGAAATGCCTTAAAAATGGCTTTAAAATGGATTTGGAGCATGGAGACGATTATCTCGGGATTGCAAGATAACCAAACAAAACTTTTAGTGGATTTCTACTTATTTTATTAAATATCATCTCCACCAAACAGGACAAGCTTGCATGTGTTATAGTTTTGGAGAAAAATGTGTTCATTTCATGTATGCGCAAAATGCCTTTGAAATGGCTTTAAAATGGATTTGGAGCATGGAGACGATTATCTCAGGATGGCAATATAAACAAACGAAACTTTTAGTAGATTTCTACTTATTTTATTAAATATTATCTCCACCAAACAGGACAAGCTTGCATCTGTTATAGTTTTGGAGAAAAATGTGTTCATTTCATGTATGCGCGAAATGCCTTAAAAATGGCTTTAAAATGGATTTGGAGCATGGAGACGATTATCTCGGGATTGCAAGATAACCAAACAAAACTTTTAGTGGATTTCTACTTATTTTATTAAATATCATCTCCACCAAACAGGACAAGCTTGCATCTGTTATAGTTTTGGAGAAAAATGTGTTCATTTCATGTATGCGCGAAATGCCTTAAAAATGGCTTTAAAATGGATTTGGAGCATGGAGACGATTATCTCAGGATGGCAATATAAACAAACGAAACTTTTAGTAGATTTCTACTTATTTTATTAAATATTATCTCCACCAAACAGGACAAGCTTGCATCTGTTATAGTTTTGGAGAAAAATGTGTTCATTTCATGTATGCGCGAAATGCCTTAAAAATGGCTTTAAAATGGATTTGGAGCATGGAGACGATTATCTCGGGATTGCAAGATAACCAAACAAAACTTTTAGTGGATTTCTACTTATTTTATTAAATATCATCTCCACCAAACAGGACAAGCTTGCATCTGTTATAGTTTTAAAGAAAAATGTGTTCATTTCATTTATGCGCGAAATGCCTTAGAAATGGATTTTAAGAGCATTTGAAGCATGGAGACGATTATCTCGAGATTGCAAGATAACCAAACAAAACTTTTAGTGGATTTCTACTTATTTTATTAAATATTATCTCCACCAAACAGGACAAGCTTGCATCTGTTATAGTTTTGGAGAAAAATGTGTTCATTTCATGTATGCGCGAAATGCCTTAAAAATGGCTTTAAAATGGATTTGGAGCATGGAGACGATTATCTCGGGATTGCAAGATAACCAAACAAAACTTTTGGTGGATTTCTACTTATTTTATTAAATATCATCTCCACCAAACAGGACAAGCTTGCATCTGTTATAGTTTTGGAGAAAAATGTGTTCATTTCATGTATGCGCGAAATGCCTTAAAAATGGCTTTAAAATGGATTTGGAGCATGGAGACGATTATCTCGGGATTGCAAGATAACCAAACAAAACTTTTAGTGGATTTCTACTTATTTTATTAAATATCATCTCCACCAAACAGGACAAGCTTGCATCTGTTATAGTTTTGGAGAAAAATGTGTTCATTTCATTTATGCGCGAAATGCCTTAGAAATGGGTTTTAATAGCATTTGAAGCATGGAGACGATTATCTCGAGATTGCAAGATAACCAAACAAAACTTTTAGTGGATTTCTACTTATTTTATTAAATATCATCTCCACCAAACAGGACAAGCTTGCATCTGTTATAGTTTTGGAGAAAAATGTGTTCATTTCATGTATGCGCGAAATGCCTTAAAAATGGCTTTAAAATGGATTTGGAGCATGGAGACGATTATCTCGAGATTGCAAGATAACCAAACAAAACTTTTAGTGGATTTCTACTTATTTTATTAAATATCATCTCCACCAAACAGGACAAGCTTGCATGTGTTATAGTTTTGGACAAAAATGTGTTCATTTCATGTATGCGCAAAATGCCTTTGAAATGGCTTTAAAATGGATTTGGAGCATGGAGACGATTATCTCAGGATGGCAATATAAACAAACGAAACTTTTAGTAGATTTCTACTTATTTTATTAAATATTATCTCCACCAAACAGGACAAGCTTGCATCTGTTATAGTTTTGGAGAAAAATGTGTTCATTTCATGTATGCGCGAAATGCCTTAAAAATGGCTTTAAAATGGATTTGGAGCATGGAGACGATTATCTCGGGATTGCAAGATAACCAAACAAAACTTTTAGTGGATTTCTACTTATTTTATTAAATATCATCTCCACCAAACAGGACAAGCTTGCATCTGTTATAGTTTTGGAGAAAAATGTGTTCATTTCATGTATGCGCGAAATGCCTTAAAAATGGCTTTAAAATGGATTTGGAGCATGGAGACGATTATCTCGGGATTGCAAGATAACCAAACAAAACTTTTAGTGGATTTCTACTTATTTTATTAAATATCATCTCCACCAAACAGGACAAGCTTGCATCTGTTATAGTTTTGGAGAAAAATGTGTTCATTTCATGTATGCGCGAAATGCCTTAAAAATGGCTTTAAAATGGATTTGGAGCATGGAGACGATTATCTTGGGATTGCAAGATAACCAAACAAAACTTTTGGTGGATTTCTACTTATTTTATTAAATATCATCTCCACCAAACAGGACAAGCTTGCATCTGTTATAGTTTTGGAGAAAAATGTGTTCATTTCATTTATGCGCGAAATGCCTTAGAAATGGGTTTTAATAGCATTTGAAGCATGGAGACGATTATCTCGAGATTGCAAGATAACCAAACAAAACTTTTAGTGGATTTCTACTTATTTTATTAAATATCATCTCCACCAAACAGGACAAGCTTGCATCTGTTATAGTTTTGGAGAAAAATGTGTTCATTTCATGTATGCGCGAAATGCCTTAAAAATGGCTTTAAAATGGATTTGGAGCATGGAGACGATTATCTCGGGATTGCAAGATAACCAAACAAAACTTTTAGTGGATTTCTACTTATTTTATTAAATATCATCTCCACCAAACAGGACAAGCTTGCATGTGTTATAGTTTTGGAGAAAAATGTGTTCATTTCATGTATGCGCAAAATGCCTTTGAAATGGCTTTAAAATGGATTTGGAGCATGGAGACGATTATCTCAGGATGGCAATATAAACAAACGAAACTTTTAGTAGATTTCTACTTATTTTATTAAATATTATCTCCACCAAACAGGACAAGCTTGCATCTGTTATAGTTTTGGAGAAAAATGTGTTCATTTCATGTATGCGCGAAATGCCTTAAAAATGGCTTTAAAATGGATTTGGAGCATGGAGACGATTATCTCGGGATTGCAAGATAACCAAACAAAACTTTTAGTGGATTTCTACTTATTTTATTAAATATCATCTCCACCAAACAGGACAAGCTTGCATCTGTTATAGTTTAGGAGAAAAATGTGTTCATTTCATGTATGCGCGAAATGCCTTAAAAATGGCTTTAAAATGGATTTGGAGCATGGAGACGATTATCTCGGGATTGCAAGATAACCAAACAAAACTTTTAGTGGATTTCTACTTATTTTATTAAATATCATCTCTACCAAACAGGACAAGCTTGCATCTGTTATAGTTTTGGAGAAAAATGTGTTCATTTCATGTATGCGCAAAATGCCTTTGAAATGGCTTTAAAATGGATTTGGAGCATGGAGACGATTATCTCAGGATGGCAATATAAACAAACGAAACTTTTAGTAGATTTCTACTTATTTTATTAAATATTATCTCCACCAAACAGGACAAGCTTGCATCTGTTATAGTTTTGGAGAAAAATGTGTTCATTTCATGTATGCGCGAAATGCCTTAAAAATGGCTTTAAAATGGATTTGGAGCATGGAGACGATTATCTCGGGATTGCAAGATAACCAAACAAAACTTTTAGTGGATTTCTACTTATTTTATTAAATATCATCTCCACCAAACAGGACAAGCTTGCATCTGTTATAGTTTTAAAGAAAAATGTGTTCATTTCATTTATGCGCAAAATGCCTTAGAAATGGGTTTTAAGAGCATTTGAAGCATGGAGACGATTATCTCGAGATTGCAAGATAACCAAACAAAACTTTTAGTGGATTTCTACTTATTTTATTAAATATCATCTCCACCAAACAGGACAAGCTTGCATCTGTTATAGTTTTGGAGAAAAATGTGTTCATTTCATGTATGCGCGAAATGCCTTAAAAATGGCTTTAAAATGGATTTGGAGCATGGAGACGATTATCTCGAAATTGCAAGATAACCAAACAAAACTTTTAGTGGATTTCTACTTATTTTATTAAATATCATCTCCACCAAACAGGACAAGCTTGCATCTGTTATAGTTTTGGAGAAAAATGTGTTCATTTCATTTATGCGCGAAATGCCTTAGAAATGGGTTTTAATAGCATTTGAAGCATGGAGACGATTATCTCGAGATTGCAAGATAACCAAACAAAACTTTTAGTGGATTTCTACTTATTTTATTAAATATCATCTCCACCAAACAGGACAAGCTTGCTTCTGTTATAGTTTTGGAGAAAAATGTGTTCATTTCATGTATGCGCGAAATGCCTTAAAAATGGCTTTAAAATGGATTTGGAGCATGGAGACGATTATCTCGGGATTGCAAGATAACCAAACAAAACTTTTAGTGGATTTCTACTTATTTTATTAAATATCATCTCCACCAAACAGGACAAGCTTGCATCTGTTATAGTTTTAAAGAAAAATGTGTTCATTTCATGTATGCGCGAAATGCCTTAAAAATGGCTTTAAAATGGATTTGGAGCATGGAGACGATTATCTCGGGATTGCAAGATAACCAAACAAAACTTTTAGTGGATTTCTACTTATTTTATTAAATATCATCTCCACCAAACAGGACAAGCTTGCATCTGTTAAAGTTTTGGAGAAAAATGTGTTCATTTCATGTATGCGCGAAATGCCTTAAAAATGGCTTTAAAATGGATTTGGAGCATGGAGACGATTATCTCGGAATTGCAAGATAACCAAACAAAACTTTTAGTGGATTTCTACTTATTTTATTAAATATCATCTCCACCAAACAGGACAAGCTTGCATGTGTTATAGTTTTGGAGAAAAATGTGTTCATTTCATGTATGCGCAAAATGCCTTTGAAATGGCTTTAAAATGGATTTGGAGCATGGAGACGATTATCTCAGGATGGCAATATAAACAAACGAAACTTTTAGTAGATTTCTACTTATTTTATTAAATATTATCTCCACCAAACAGGACAAGCTTGCATCTGTTATAGTTTTGGAGAAAAATGTGTTCATTTCATGTATGCGCGAAATGCCTTAAAAATGGCTTTAAAATGGATTTGGAGCATGGAGACGATTATCTCGGGATTGCAAGATAACCAAACAAAACTTTTAGTGGATTTCTACTTATTTTATTAAATATCATCTCCACCAAACAGGACAAGCTTGCATCTGTTATAGTTTTAAAGAAAAATGTGTTCATTTCATGTATGCGCGAAATGCCTTAAAAATGGCTTTAAAATGGATTTGGAGCATGGAGACGATTATCTCGGGATTGCAAGATAACCAAACAAAACTTTTAGTGGATTTCTACTTATTTTATTAAATATCATCTCCACCAAACAGGACAAGCTTGCATCTGTTATAGTTTTGGAGAAAAATGTGTTCATTTCATGTATGCGCGAAATGCCTTAAAAATGGCTTTAAAATGGATTTGGAGCATGGAGACGATTATCTCGGAATTGCAAGATAACCAAACAAAACTTTTAGTGGATTTCTACTTATTTTATTAAATATCATCTCCACCAAACAGGACAAGCTTGCATGTGTTATAGTTTTGGAGAAAAATGTGTTCATTTCATGTATGCGCAAAATGCCTTTGAAATGGCTTTAAAATGGATTTGGAGCATGGAGACGATTATCTCAGGATGGCAATATAAACAAACGAAACTTTTAGTAGATTTCTACTTATTTTATTAAATATTATCTCCACCAAACAGGACAAGCTTGCATCTGTTATAGTTTTGGAGAAAAATGTGTTCATTTCATGTATGCGCGAAATGCCTTAAAAATGGCTTTAAAATGGATTTGGAGCATGGAGACGATTATCTCGGGATTGCAAGATAACCAAACAAAATTTTTAGTGGATTTCTACTTATTTTATTAAATATCATCTCCACCAAACAGGACAAGCTTGCATCTGTTATAGTTTTGGAGAAAAATGTGTTCATTTCATGTATGCGCGAAATGCCTTAAAAATGGCTTTAAAATGGATTTGGAGCATGGAGACGATTATCTCGGGATTGCAAGATAACCAAACAAAACTTTTAGTGGATTTCTACTTATTTTATTAAATATCATCTCCACCAAACAGGACAAGCTTGCATCTGTTATAGTTTTAAAGAAAAATGTGTTCATTTCATGTATGCGCGAAATGCCTTAAAAATGGCTTTAAAATGGATTTGGAGCATGGAGACGATTATCTCGGGATTGCAAGATAACCAAACAAAACTTTTAGTGGATTTCTACTTATTTTATTAAATATCATCTCCACCAAACAGGACAAGCTTGCATCTGTTATAGTTTTGGAGAAAAATGTGTTCATTTCATGTATGCGCGAAATGCCTTAAAAATGGCTTTAAAATGGATTTGGAGCATGGAGACGATTATCTCGGAATTGCAAGATAACCAAACAAAACTTTTAGTGGATTTCTACTTATTTTATTAAATATCATCTCCACCAAACAGGACAAGCTTGCATGTGTTATAGTTTTGGAGAAAAATGTGTTCATTTCATGTATGCGCAAAATGCCTTTGAAATGGCTTTAAAATGGATTTGGAGCATGGAGACGATTATCTCAGGATGGCAATATAAACAAACGAAACTTTTAGTAGATTTCTACTTATTTTATTAAATATTATCTCCACCAAACAGGACAAGCTTGCATCTGTTATAGTTTTGGAGAAAAATGTGTTCATTTCATGTATGCGCGAAATGCCTTAAAAATGGCTTTAAAATGGATTTGGAGCATGGAGACGATTATCTCGGGATTGCAAGATAACCAAACAAAACTTTTATTGGATTTCTACTTATTTTATTAAATATCATCTCCACCAAACAGGACAAGCTTGCATCTGTTATAGTTTTGGAGAAAAATGTGTTCATTTCATGTATGCGCGAAATGCCTTAAAAATGGCTTTAAAATGGATTTGGAGCATGGAGACGATTATCTCGGGATTGCAAGATAACCAAACAAAACTTTTAGTGGATTTCTACTTATTTTATTAAATATCATCTCCACCAAACAGGACAAGCTTGCATCTGTTATAGTTTTGGAGAAAAATGTGTTCATTTCATGTATGCGCAAAATGCCTTTGAAATGGCTTTAAAATGGATTTGGAGCATGGAGACGATTATCTCAGGATGGCAATATAAACAAACGAAACTTTTAGTAGATTTCTACTTATTTTATTAAATATTATCTCCACCAAACAGGACAAGCTTGCATCTGTTATAGTTTTGGAGAAAAATGTGTTCATTTTATTTATGCGCGAAATGCCTTAGAAATGGGTTTTAAGAGCATTTGAAGCATGGAGACGATTATCTCGAGATTGCAAGATAACCAAACAAAACTTTTAGTGAATTTCTACTTATTTTATTAAATATCATCTCCACCAAACAGGACAAGCTTGCATCTGTTATAGTTTTAAAGAAAAATGTGTTCATTTTATTTATGCGCGAAATGCCTTAGAAATGGGTTTTAAGAGCATTTGAAGCATGGAGACGATTATCTCGAGATTGCAAGATAACCAAACAAAACTTTTAGTGGATTTCTACTTATTTTATTAAATATCATCTCCACCAAACAGGACAAGCTTGCATCTGTTATAGTTTTGGAGAAAAATGTGTTCATTTCATGTATGCGCGAAATGCCTTAAAAATGGCTTTAAAATGGATTTGGAGCATGAAGACGATTATCTCGGGATTGCAAGATAACCAAACAAAACTTTTAGTGGATTTCTACTTATTTTATTAAATATCATCTCCACCAAACAGGACAAGCTTGCATCTGTTATAGTTTTGGAGAAAAATGTGTTCATTTCATGTATGCGCGAAATGCCTTAAAAATGGCTTTAAAATGGATTTGGAGCATGGAGACGATTATCTCGGGATTGCAAGATAACCAAACAAAACTTTTAGTGGATTTCTACTTATTTTATTAAATATCATCTCCACCAAACAGGACAAGCTTGCATCTGTTATAGTTTTGGAGAAAAATGTGTTCATTTCATGTATGCGCAAAATGCCTTTGAAATGGCTTTAAAATGGATTTGGAGCATGGAGACGATTATCTCAGGATGGCAATATAAACAAACGAAACTTTTAGTAGATTTCTACTTATTTTATTAAATATTATCTCCACCAAACAGGACAAGCTTGCATCTGTTATAGTTTTGGAGAAAAATGTGTTCATTTCATGTATGCGCGAAATGCCTTAAAAATGGCTTTAAAATGGATTTGGAGCATGGAGACGATTATCTCGGGATTGCAAGATAACCAAACAAAACTTTTAGTGGATTTCTACTTATTTTATTAAATATCATCTCCACCAAACAGGACAAGCTTGCATCTGTTATAGTTTTAAAGAAAAATGTGTTCATTTCATTTATGCGCGAAATGCCTTAGAAATGGATTTTAAGAGCATTTGAAGCATGGAGACGATTATCTCGAGATTGCAAGATAACCAAACAAAACTTTTAGTGGATTTCTACTTATTTTATTAAATATCATCTCCACCAAACAGGACAAGCTTGCATCTGTTATAGTTTTGGAGAAAAATGTGTTCATTTCATGTATGCGCGAAATGCCTTAAAAATGGCTTTAAAATGGATTTGGAGCATGGAGACAATTATCTCGGGATTGCAAGATAACCAAACAAAACTTTTGGTGGATTTCTACTTATTTTATTAAATATCATCTCCACCAAACAGGACAAGCTTGCATCTGTTATAGTTTTGGAGAAAAATGTGTTCATTTCATTTATGCGCGAAATGCCTTAGAAATGGGTTTTAATAGCATTTGAAGCATGGAGACGATTATCTCGAGATTGCAAGATAACCAAACAAAACTTTTAGTGGATTTCTACTTATTTTATTAAATATCATCTCCACCAAACAGGACAAGCTTGCATCTGTTATAGTTTTAAAGAAAAATGTGTTCATTTCATGTATGCGCGAAATGCCTTAAAAATGGCTTTAAAATGGATTTGGAGCATGGAGACGATTATCTCGGGATTGCAAGATAACCAAACAAAACTTTTAGTGGATTTCTACTTATTTTATTAAATATCATCTCCACCAAACAGGACAAGCTTGCATCTGTTATAGTTTTGGAGAAAAATGTGTTCATTTCATGTATGCGCGAAATGCCTTAAAAATGGCTTTAAAATGGATTTGGAGCATGGAGACGATTATCTCGGAATTGCAAGATAACCAAACAAAACTTTTAGTGGATTTCTACTTATTTTATTAAATATCATCTCCACCAAACAGGACAAGCTTGCATGTGTTATAGTTTTGGAGAAAAATGTGTTCATTTCATGTATGCGCAAAATGCCTTTGAAATGGCTTTAAAATGGATTTGGAGCATGGAGACGATTATCTCAGGATGGCAATATAAACAAACGAAACTTTTAGTAGATTTCTACTTATTTTATTAAATATTATCTCCACCAAACAGGACAAGCTTGCATCTGTTATAGTTTTGGAGAAAAATGTGTTCATTTCATGTATGCGCGAAATGCCTTAAAAATGGCTTTAAAATGGATTTGGAGCATGGAGACGATTATCTCGGGATTGCAAGATAACCAAACAAAACTTTTAGTGGATTTCTACTTATTTTATTAAATATCATCTCCACCAAACAGGACAAGCTTGCATCTGTTATAGTTTTGGAGAAAAATGTGTTCATTTCATGTATGCGCGAAATGCCTTAAAAATGGCTTTAAAATGGATTTGGAGCATGGAGACGATTATCTCGGGATTGCAAGATAACCAAACAAAACTTTTAGTGGATTTCTACTTATTTTATTAAATATCATCTCCACCAAACAGGACAAGCTTGCATCTGTTATAGTTTTGGAGAAAAATGTGTTCATTTCATGTATGCGCAAAATGCCTTTGAAATGGCTTTAAAATGGATTTGGAGCATGGAGACGATTATCTCAGGATGGCAATATAAACAAACGAAACTTTTAGTAGATTTCTACTTATTTTATTAAATATTATCTCCACCAAACAGGACAAGCTTGCATCTGTTATAGTTTTGGAGAAAAATGTGTTCATTTTATTTATGCGCGAAATGCCTTAGAAATGGGTTTTAAGAGCATTTGAAGCATGGAGACGATTATCTCGAGATTGCAAGATAACCAAACAAAACTTTTAGTGAATTTCTACTTATTTTATTAAATATCATCTCCACCAAACAGGACAAGCTTGCATCTGTTATAGTTTTAAAGAAAAATGTGTTCATTTTATTTATGCGCGAAATGCCTTAGAAATGGGTTTTAAGAGCATTTGAAGCATGGAGACGATTATCTCGAGATTGCAAGATAACCAAACAAAACTTTTAGTGGATTTCTACTTATTTTATTAAATATCATCTCCACCAAACAGGACAAGCTTGCATCTGTTATAGTTTTGGAGAAAAATGTGTTCATTTCATGTATGCGCGAAATGCCTTAAAAATGGCTTTAAAATGGATTTGGAGCATGGAGACGATTATCTCGGGATTGCAAGATAACCAAACAAAACTTTTAGTGGATTTCTACTTATTTTATTAAATATCATCTCCACCAAACAGGACAAGCTTGCATCTGTTATAGTTTTGGAGAAAAATGTGTTCATTTCATGTATGCGCAAAATGCCTTTGAAATGGCTTTAAAATGGATTTGGAGCATGGAGACGATTATCTCAGGATGGCAATATAAACAAACGAAACTTTTAGTAGATTTCTACTTATTTTATTAAATATTATCTCCACCAAACAGGACAAGCTTGCATCTGTTATAGTTTTGGAGAAAAATGTGTTCATTTCATGTATGCGCGAAATGCCTTAAAAATGGCTTTAAAATGGATTTGGAGCATGGAGACGATTATCTCGGGATTGCAAGATAACCAAACAAAACTTTTAGTGGATTTCTACTTATTTTATTAAATATCATCTCCACCAAACAGGACAAGCTTGCATCTGTTATAGTTTTAAAGAAAAATGTGTTCATTTCATGTATGCGCGAAATGCCTTAGAAATGGATTTTAAGAGCATTTGAAGCATGGAGACGATTATCTCGAGATTGCAAGATAACCAAACAAAACTTTTAGTGGATTTCTACTTATTTTATTAAATATCATCTCCACCAAACAGGACAAGCTTGCATCTGTTATAGTTTTGGAGAAAAATGTGTTCATTTCATGTATGCGCGAAATGCCTTAAAAATGGCTTTAAAATGGATTTGGAGCATGGAGACAATTATCTCGGGATTGCAAGATAACCAAACAAAACTTTTGGTGGATTTCTACTTATTTTATTAAATATCATCTCCACCAAACAGGACAAGCTTGCATCTGTTATAGTTTTGGAGAAAAATGTGTTCATTTCATTTATGCGCGAAATGCCTTAGAAATGGGTTTTAATAGCATTTGAAGCATGGAGACGATTATCTCGAGATTGCAAGATAACCAAACAAAACTTTTAGTGGATTTCTACTTATTTTATTAAATATCATCTCCACCAAACAGGACAAGCTTGCATCTGTTATAGTTTTGGAGAAAAATGTGTTCATTTCATGTAGGCGCGAAATGCCTTAAAAATGGCTTTAAAATGGATTTGGAGCATGGAGACGATTATCTCGGGATTGCAAGATAACCAAACAAAACTTTTAGTGGATTTCTACTTATTTTATTAAATATCATCTCCACCAAACAGGACAAGCTTGCATGTGTTATAGTTTTGGAGAAAAATGTGTTCATTTCATGTATGCGCAAAATGCCTTTGAAATGGCTTTAAAATGGATTTGGAGCATGGAGACGATTATCTCAGGATGGCAATATAAACAAACGAAACTTTTAGTAGATTTCTACTTATTTTATTAAATATTATCTCCACCAAACAGGACAAGCTTGCATCTGTTATAGTTTTGGAGAAAAATGTGTTCATTTCATGTATGCGCGAAATGCCTTAAAAATGGCTTTAAAATGGATTTGGAGCATGGAGACGATTATCTCGGGATTGCAAGATAACCAAACAAAACTTTTAGTGGATTTCTACTTATTTTATTAAATATCATCTCCACCAAACAGGACAAGCTTGCATCTGTTATAGTTTTGGAGAAAAATGTGTTCATTTCATGTATGCGCGAAATGCCTTAAAAATGGCTTTAAAATGGATTTGGAGCATGGAGACGATTATCTCGGGATTGCAAGATAACCAAACAAAACTTTTAGTGGATTTCTACTTATTTTATTAAATATCATCTCCACCAAACAGGACAAGCTTGCATCTGTTATAGTTTTGGAGAAAAATGTGTTCATTTCATGTATGCGCAAAATGCCTTTGAAATGGCTTTAAAATGGATTTGGAGCATGGAGACGATTATCTCAGGATGGCAATATAAACAAACGAAACTTTTAGTAGATTTCTACTTATTTTATTAAATATTATCTCCACCAAACAGGACAAGCTTGCATCTGTTATAGTTTTGGAGAAAAATGTGTTCATTTCATGTATGCGCGAAATGCCTTAAAAATGGCTTTAAAATGGATTTGGAGCATGGAGACGATTATCTCGGGATTGCAAGATAACCAAACAAAACTTTTAGTGGATTTCTACTTATTTTATTAAATATCATCTCCACCAAACAGGACAAGCTTGCATCTGTTATAGTTTTGGAGAAAAATGTGTTCATTTCATGTATGCGCGAAATGCCTTAAAAATGGCTTTAAAATGGATTTGGAGCATGGAGACGATTATCTCGGGATTGCAAGATAACCAAACAAAACTTTTAGTGGATTTCTACTTATTTTATTAAATATCATCTCCACCAAACAGGACAAGCTTGCATCTGTTATAGTTTTAAAGAAAAATGTGTTCATTTCATTTATGCGCGAAATGCCTTAGAAATGGATTTTAAGAGCATTTGAAGCATGGAGACGATTATCTCGAGATTGCAAGATAACCAAACAAAACTTTTAGTGGATTTCTACTTATTTTATTAAATATCATCTCCACCAAACAGGACAAGCTTGCATGTGTTATAGTTTTGGAGAAAAATGTGTTCATTTCATGTATGCGCAAAATGCCTTTGAAATGGCTTTAAAATGGATTTGGAGCATGGAGACGATTATCTCAGGATGGCAATATAAACAAACGAAACTTTTAGTAGATTTCTACTTATTTTATTAAATATTATCTCCACCAAACAGGACAAGCTTGCATCTGTTATAGTTTTGGAGAAAAATGTGTTCATTTCAGGTATGCGCGAAATGCCTTAAAAATGGCTTTAAAATAGATTTGGAGCATGGAGACGATTATCTCGGGATTGCAAGATAACCAAACAAAACTTTTAGTGGATTTCTACTTATTTTATTAAATATCATCTCCACCAAACAGGACAAGCTTGCATCTGTTATAGTTTTGGAGAAAAATGTGTTCATTTCATGTATGCGCGAAATGCCTTAAAAATGGCTTTAAAATGGATTTGGAGCATGGAGACGATTATCTCGGGATTGCAAGATAACCAAACAAAACTTTTAGTGGATTTCTACTTATTTTATTAAATATCATCTCCACCAAACAGGACAAGCTTGCATCTGTTATAGTTTTGGAGAAAAATGTGTTCATTTCATGTATGCGCGAAATGCCTTAAAAATGGCTTTAAAATGGATTTGGAGCATGGAGACGATTATCTCGGGATTGCAAGATAACCAAACAAAACTTTTAGTGGATTTCTACTTATTTTATTAAATATCATCTCTACCAAACAGGACAAGCTTGCATCTGTTATAGTTTTAAAGAAAAATGTGTTCATTTCATTTATGCGCGAAATGCCTTAGAAATGGATTTTAAGAGCATTTGAAGCATGGAGACGATTATCTCGAGATTGCAAGATAACCAAACAAAACTTTTAGTGGATTTCTACTTATTTTATTAAATATCATCTCCACCAAACAGGACAAGCTTGCATCTGTTATAGTTTTGGAGAAAAATGTGTTCATTTCATGTATGCGCGAAATGCCTTAAAAATGGCTTTAAAATGGATTTGGAGCATGGAGACGATTATCTCGGGATTGCAAGATAACCAAACAAAACTTTTGGTGGATTTCTACTTATTTTATTAAATATCATCTCCACCAAACAGGACAAGCTTGCATCTGTTATAGTTTTGGAGAAAAATGTGTTCATTTCATTTATGCGCGAAATGCCTTAGAAATGGGTTTTAATAGCATTTGAAGCATGGAGACGATTATCTCGAGATTGCAAGATAACCAAACAAAACTTTTAGTGGATTTCTACTTATTTTATTAAATATCATCTCCACCAAACAGGACAAGCTTGCATCTGTTATAGTTTTGGAGAAAAATGTGTTCATTTCATGTATGCGCGAAATGCCTTAAAAATGGCTTTAAAATGGATTTGGAGCATGGAGACGATTATCTCGGGATTGCAAGATAACCAAACAAAACTTTTAGTGGATTTCTACTTATTTTATTAAATATCATCTCCACCAAACAGGACAAGCTTGCATGTGTTATAGTTTTGGAGAAAAATGTGTTCATTTCATGTATGCGCAAAATGCCTTTGAAATGGCTTTAAAATGGATTTGGAGCATGGAGACGATTATCTCAGGATGGCAATATAAACAAACGAAACTTTTAGTAGATTTCTACTTATTTTATTAAATATTATCTCCACCAAACAGGACAAGCTTGCATCTGTTATAGTTTTGGAGAAAAATGTGTTCATTTCATGTATGCGCGAAATGCCTTAAAAATGGCTTTAAAATGGATTTGGAGCATGGAGACGATTATCTCGGGATTGCAAGATAACCAAACAAAACTTTTAGTGGATTTCTACTTATTTTATTAAATATCATCTCCACCAAACAGGACAAGCTTGCATCTGTTATAGTTTTGGAGAAAAATGTGTTCATTTCATGTATGCGCGAAATGCCTTAAAAATGGCTTTAAAATGGATTTGGAGCATGGAGACGATTATCTCGGGATTGCAAGATAACCAAACAAAACTTTTAGTGGATTTCTACTTATTTTATTAAATATCATCTCCACCAAACAGGACAAGCTTGCATCTGTTATAGTTTTGGAGAAAAATGTGTTCATTTCATGTATGCGCGAAATGCCTTAAAAATGGCTTTAAAATGGATTTGGAGCATGGAGACGATTATCTCGGGATTGCAAGATAACCAAACAAAACTTTTAGTGGATTTCTACTTATTTTATTAAATATCATCTCCACCAAACAGGACAAGCTTGCATCTGTTATAGTTTTGGAGAAAAATGTGTTCATTTCATGTATGCGCAAAATGCCTTTGAAATGGCTTTAAAATGGATTTGGAGCATGGAGACGATTATCTCAGGATGGCAATATAAACAAACGAAACTTTTAGTAGATTTCTACTTATTTTATTAAATATTATCTCCACCAAACAGGACAAGCTTGCATCTGTTATAGTTTTGGAGAAAAATGTGTTCATTTTATTTATGCGCGAAATGCCTTAGAAATGGGTTTTAAGAGCATTTGAAGCATGGGGACGATTATCTCGAGATTGCAAGATAACCAAACAAAACTTTTAGTGGATTTCTACTTATTTTATTAAATATCATCTCCACCAAACAGGACAAGCTTGCATCTGTTATAGTTTTAAAGAAAAATGTGTTCATTTTATTTATGCGCGAAATGCCTTAGAAATGGGTTTTAAGAGCATTTGAAGCATGGAGACGATTATCTCGAGATTGCAAGATAACCAAACAAAACTTTTAGTGGATTTCTACTTATTTTATTAAATATCATCTCCACCAAACAGGACAAGCTTGCATCTGTTATAGTTTTGGAGAAAAATGTGTTCATTTCATGTATGCGCGAAATGCCTTAAAAATGGCTTCAAAATGGATTTGGAGCATGGAGACGATTATATCGGGATTGCAAGATAACCAAACAAAACTTTTAGTGGATTTCTACTTATTTTATTAAATATCATCTCCACCAAACAGGACAAGCTTGCATGTGTTATAGTTTTGGAGAAAAATGTGTTCATTTCATGTATGCGCAAAATGCCTTTGAAATGGCTTTAAAATGGATTTGGAGCATGGAGACGATTATCTCAGGATGGCAATATAAACAAACGAAACTTTTAGTAGATTTCTACTTATTTTATTAAATATTATCTCCACCAAACAGGACAAGCTTGCATCTGTTATAGTTTTGGAGAAAAATGTGTTCATTTCATGTATGCGCGAAATGCCTTAAAAATGGCTTTAAAATAGATTTGGAGCATGGAGACGATTATCTCGGGATTGCAAGATAACCAAACAAAACTTTTAGTGGATTTCTACTTATTTTATTAAATATCATCTCCACCAAACAGGACAAGCTTGCATCTGTTATAGTTTTGGAGAAAAATGTGTTCATTTCATGTATGCGCGAAATGCCTTAAAAATGGCTTTAAAATGGATTTGGAGCATGGAGACGATTATCTCGGGATTGCAAGATAACCAAACAAAACTTTTAGTGGATTTCTACTTATTTTATTAAATATCATCTCCACCAAACAGGACAAGCTTGCATCTGTTATAGTTTTAAAGAAAAATGTGTTCATTTCATTTATGCGCCAAATGCCTTAGAAATGGATTTTAAGAGCATTTGAAGCATGGAGACGATTATCTCGAGATTGCAAGATAACCAAACAAAACTTTTAGTGGATTTCTACTTATTTTATTAAATATCATCTCCACCAAACAGGACAAGCTTGCATCTGTTATAGTTTTGGAGAAAAATGTGTTCATTTCATGTATGCGCGAAATGCCTTAAAAATGGCTTTAAAATGGATTTGGAGCATGGAGACGATTATGTCGGGATTGCAAGATAACCAAACAAAACTTTTGGTGGATTTCTACTTATTTTATTAAATATCATCTCCACCAAACAGGACAAGCTTGCATCTGTTATAGTTTTGGAGAAAAATGTGTTCATTTCATTTATGCGCGAAATGCCTTAGAAATGGGTTTTAATAGCATTTGAAGCATGGAGACGATTATCTCGAGATTGCAAGATAACCAAACAAAACTTTTAGTGGATTTCTACTTATTTTATTAAATATCATCTCCACCAAACAGGACAAGCTTGCATCTGTTATAGTTTTGGAGAAAAATGTGTTCATTTCATGTATGCGCGAAATGCCTTAAAAATGGCTTTAAAATGGATTTGGAGCATGGAGACGATTATCTCGGGATTGCAAGATAACCAAACAAAACTTTTAGTGGATTTCTACTTATTTTATTAAATATCATCTCCACCAAACAGGACAAGCTTGCATGTGTTATAGTTTTGGAGAAAAATGTGTTCATTTCATGTATGCGCAAAATGCCTTTGAAATGGCTTTAAAATGGATTTGGAGCATGGAGACGATTATCTCAGGATGGCAATATAAACAAACGAAACTTTTAGTAGATTTCTACTTATTTTATTAAATATTATCTCCACCAAACAGGACAAGCTTGCATCTGTTATAGTTTTGGAGAAAAATGTGTTCATTTCATGTATGCGCGAAATGCCTTAAAAATGGCTTTAAAATGGATTTGGAGCATGGAGACGATTATCTCGGGATTGCAAGATAACCAAACAAAACTTTTAGTGGATTTCTACTTATTTTATTAAATATCATCTCCACCAAACAGGACAAGCTTGCATCTGTTATAGTTTTGGAGAAAAATGTGTTCATTTCATGTATGCGCGAAATGCCTTAAAAATGGCTTTAAAATGGATTTGGAGCATGGAGACGATTATCTCGGGATTGCAAGATAACCAAACAAAACTTTTAGTGGATTTCTACTTATTTTATTAAATATCATCTCCACCAAACAGGACAAGCTTGCATCTGTTATAGTTTTGGAGAAAAATGTGTTCATTTCATGTATGCGCAAAATGCCTTTGAAATGGCTTTAAAATGGATTTGGAGCATGGAGACGATTATCTCAGGATGGCAATATAAACAAACGAAACTTTTAGTAGATTTCTACTTATTTTATTAAATATTATCTCCACCAAACAGGACAAGCTTGCATCTGTTATAGTTTTGGAGAAAAATGTGTTCATTTCATGTATGCGCGAAATGCCTTAAAAATGGCTTTAAAATGGATTTGGAGCATGGAGACGATTATCTCGGGATTGCAAGATAACCAAACAAAACTTTTAGTGGATTTCTACTTATTTTATTAAATATCATCTCCACCAAACAGGACAAGCTTGCATCTGTTATAGTTTTAAAGAAAAATGTGTTCATTTCATTTATGCGCGAAATGCCTTATAAATGGGTTTTAAGAGCATTTGAAGCATGGAGACGATTATCTCGAGATTGCAAGATAACCAAACAAAACTTTTAGTGGATTTCTACTTATTTTATTAAATATCATCTCCACCAAACAGGACAAGCTTGCATCAGTTATAGTTTTGGAGAAAAATGTGTTCATTTCATGTATGCGCGAAATGCCTTAAAAATGGCTTTAAAATGGATTTGGAGCATGGAGACGATTATCTCGAAATTGCAAGATAACCAAACAAAACTTTTAGTGGATTTCTACTTATTTTATTAAATATCATCTCCACCAAACAGGACAAGCTTGCATCTGTTATAGTTTTAAAGAAAAATGTGTTCATTTCATGTATGCGCGAAATGCCTTAAAAATGGCTTTAAAATGGATTTGGAGCATGGAGACGATTATCTCGGGATTGCAAGATAACCAAACAAAACTTTTAGTGGATTTCTACTTATTTTATTAAATATCATCTCCACCAAACAGGACAAGCTTGCATCTGTTATAGTTTTGGAGAAAAATGTGTTCATTTCATGTATGCGCGAAATGCCTTAAAAATGGCTTTAAAATGGATTTGGAGCATGGAGACGATTATCTCGGGATTGCAAGATAACCAAACAAAACTTTTAGTGGATTTCTACTTATTTTATTAAATATCATCTCCACCAAACAGGACAAGCTTGCATCTGTTATAGTTTTGGAGAAAAATGTGTTCATTTCATGTATGCGCAAAATGCCTTTGAAATGGCTTTAAAATGGATTTGGAGCATGGAGACGATTATCTCAGGATGGCAATATAAACAAACGAAACTTTTAGTAGATTTCTACTTATTTTATTAAATATTATCTCCACCAAACAGGACAAGCTTGCATCTGTTATAGTTTTGGAGAAAAATGTGTTCATTTCATGTATGCGCGAAATGCCTTAAAAATGGCTTTAAAATGGATTTGGAGCATGGAGACGATTATCTCGGGATTGCAAGATAACCAAACAAAACTTTTAGTGGATTTCTACTTATTTTATTAAATATCATCTCCACCAAACAGGACAAGCTTGCATCTGTTATAGTTTTGGAGAAAAATGTGTTCATTTCATGTATGCGCGAAATGCCTTAAAAATGGCTTTAAAATGGATTTGGAGCATGGAGACGATTATCTCGGGATTGCAAGATAACCAAACAAAACTTTTAGTGGATTTCTACTTATTTTATTAAATATCATCTCCACCAAACAGGACAAGCTTGCATCTGTTATAGTTTTGGAGAAAAATGTGTTCATTTCATGTATGCGCAAAATGCCTTTGAAATGGCTTTAAAATGGATTTGGAGCATGGAGACGATTATCTCAGGATGGCAATATAAACAAACGAAACTTTTAGTAGATTTCTACTTATTTTATTAAATATTATCTCCACCAAACAGGACAAGCTTGCATCTGTTATAGTTTTGGAGAAAAATGTCTTCATTTTATTTATGCGCGAAATGCCTTAGAAATGGGTTTTAAGAGCATTTGAAGCATGGAGACGATTATCTCGAGATTGCAAGATAACCAAACAAAACTTTTAGTGGATTTCTACTTATTTTATTAAATATCATCTCCACCAAACAGGACAAGCTTGCATCTGTTATAGTTTTAAAGAAAAATGTGTTCATTTTATTTATGCGCGAAATGCCTTAGAAATGGGTTTTAAGAGCATTTGAAGCATGGAGACGATTATCTCGAGATTGCAAGATAACCAAACAAAACTTTTAGTGGATTTCTACTTATTTTATTAAATATCATCTCCACCAAACAGGACAAGCTTGCATCTGTTATAGTTTTGGAGAAAAATGTGTTCATTTCATGTATGCGCGAAATGCCTTAAAAATGGCTTTAAAATAGATTTGGAGCATGGAGACGATTATCTCGGGATTGCAAGATAACCAAACAAAACTTTTAGTGGATTTCTACTTATTTTATTAAATATCATCTCCACCAAACAGGACAAGCTTGCATCTGTTATAGTTTTGGAGAAAAATGTGTTCATTTCATGTATGCGCGAAATGCCTTAAAAATGGCTTTAAAATGGATTTGGAGCATGGAGACGATTATCTCGGGATTGCAAGATAACCAAACAAAACTTTTAGTGGATTTCTACTTATTTTATTAAATATCATCTCCACCAAACAGGACAAGCTTGCATCTGTTATAGTTTTGGAGAAAAATGTGTTCATTTTATGTATGCGCAAAATGCCTTTGAAATGGCTTTAAAATGGATTTGGAGCATGGAGACGATTATCTCAGGATGGCAATATAAACCAACGAAACTTTTAGTAGATTTCTACTTATTTTATTAAATATTATCTCCACCAAACAGGACAAGCTTGCATCTGTTATAGTTTTGGAGAAAAATGTGTTCATTTCATGTATGCGCGAAATGCCTTAAAAATGGCTTTAAAATGGATTTGGAGCATGGAGACGATTATCTCGGGATTGCAAGATAACCAAACAAAACTTTTAGTGGATTTCTACTTATTTTATTAAATATCATCTCCACCAAACAGGACAAGCTTGCATCTGTTATAGTTTTGGAGAAAAATGTGTTCATTTCATGTAT
The DNA here is from genome assembly GCF_048569485.1 of Anomaloglossus baeobatrachus. Taxonomy (NCBI): domain Eukaryota; kingdom Metazoa; phylum Chordata; class Amphibia; order Anura; family Aromobatidae; genus Anomaloglossus; species Anomaloglossus baeobatrachus. Next base: position 133,820 of record NW_027443142.1, read on the forward strand.
GCGCGAAATGCCTTAAAAATGGCTTTAAAATGGATTTGGAGCATGGAGACGATTATCTCGGGATTGCAAGATAACCAAACAAAACTTTTAGTGGATTTCTACTTATTTTATTAAATATCATCTCCACCAAACAGGACAAGCTTGCATCTGTTATAGTTTTAAAGAAAAATGTGTTCATTTCATTTATGCGCGAAATGCCTTAGAAATGGATTTTAAGAGCATTTGAAGCATGGAGACGATTATCTCGAGATTGCAAGATAACCAAACAAAACTTTTAGTGGATTTCTACTTATTTTATTAAATATCATCTCCACCAAACAGGACAAGCTTGCATCTGTTATAGTTTTGGAGAAAAATGTGTTCATTTCATGTATGCGCGAAATGCCTTAAAAATGGCTTTAAAATGGATTTGGAGCATGGAGACGATTATCTCGGGATTGCAAGATAACCAAACAAAACTTTTGGTGGATTTCTACTTATTTTATTAAATATCATCTCCACCAAACAGGACAAGCTTGCATCTGTTATAGTTTTGGAGAAAAATGTGTTCATTTCATTTATGCGCGAAATGCCTTAGAAATGGGTTTTAATAGCATGGAGACGATTATCTCGAGATTGCAAGATAACCAAACAAAACTTTTAGTGGATTTCTACTTATTTTATTAAATATCATCTCCACCAAACAGGACAAGCTTGCATCTGTTATAGTTTTGGAGAAAAATGTGTTCATTTCATGTATGCGCGAAATGCCTTAAAAATGGCTTTAAAATGGATTTGGAGCATGGAGACGATTATCTCGGGATTGCAAGATAACCAAACAAAACTTTTATTGGATTTCTACTTATTTTATTAAATATCATCTCCACCAAACAGGACAAGCTTGCATGTGTTATAGTTTTGGAGAAAAATGTGTTCATTTCATGTATGCGCAAAATGCCTTTGAAATGGCTTTAAAATGGATTTGGAGCATGGAGACGATTATCTCAGGATGGCAATATAAACAAACGAAACTTTTAGTAGATTTCTACTTATTTTATTAAATATTATCTCCACCAAACAGGACAAGCTTGCATCTGTTATAGTTTTGGAGAAAAATGTGTTCATTTCATGTATGCGCGAAATGCCTTAAAAATGGCTTTAAAATGGATTTGGAGCATGGAGACGATTATCTCGGGATTGCAAGATAACCAAACAAAACTTTTTGTGGATTTCTACTTATTTTATTAAATATCATCTCCACCAAACAGGACAAGCTTGCATCAGTTATAGTTTTGGAGAAAAATGTGTTCATTTCATGTATGCGCGAAATGCCTTAAAAATGGCTTTAAAATGGATTTGGAGCATGGAGACGATTATCTCGAAATTGCAAGATAACCAAACAAAACTTTTAGTGGATTTCTACTTATTTTATTAAATATCATCTCCACCAAACAGGACAAGCTTGCATCTGTTATAGTTTTAAAGAAAAATGTGTTCATTTCATGTAAGCGCGAAATGCCTTAAAAATGGCTTTAAAATGGATTTGGAGCATGGAGACGATTATCTCGGGATTGCAAGATAACCAAACAAAACTTTTAGTGGATTTCTACTTATTTTATTAAATATCATCTCCACCAAACAGGACAAGCTTGCATCTGTTATAGTTTTGGAGAAAAATGTGTTCATTTCATGTATGCGCGAAATGCCTTAAAAATGGCTTTAAAATGGATTTGGAGCATGGAGACGATTATCTCGGGATTGCAAGATAACCAAACAAAACTTTTAGTGGATTTCTACTTATTTTATTAAATATCATCTCCACCAAACAGGACAAGCTTGCATGTGTTATAGTTTTGGAGAAAAATGTGTTCATTTCATGTATGCGCAAAATGCCTTTGAAATGGCTTTAAAATGGATTTGGAGCATGGAGACGATTATCTCAGGATGGCAATATAAACAAACGAAACTTTTAGTAGATTTCTACTTATTTTATTAAATATTATCTCCACCAAACAGGACAAGCTTGCATCTGTTATAGTTTTGGAGAAAAATGTGTTCATTTCATGTATGCGCGAAATGCCTTAAAAATGGCTTTAAAATGGATTTGGAGCATGGAGACGATTATCTCGGGATTGCAAGATAACCAAACAAAACTTTTAGTGGATTTCTACTTATTTTATTAAATATCATCTCCACCAAACAGGACAAGCTTGCATCTGTTATAGTTTTAAAGAAAAATGTGTTCATTTCATTTATGCGCGAAATGCCTTAGAAATGGGTTTTAAGAGCATTTGAAGCATGGAGACGATTATCTCGAGATTGCAAGATAACCAAACAAAACTTTTAGTGGATTTCTACTTATTTTATTAAATATCATCTCCACCAAACAGGACAAGCTTGCATCTGTTATAGTTTTGGAGAAAAATGTGTTCATTTCATTTATGCGCGAAATGCCTTAGAAATGGGTTTTAATAGCATTTGAAGCATGGAGACGATTATCTCGAGATTGCAAGATAACCAAACAAAACTTTTAGTGGATTTCTACTTATTTTATTAAATATCATCTCCACCAAACAGGACAAGCTTGCATCTATTATAGTTTTGGAGAAAAATGTGTTCATTTCATGTATGCGCGAAATGCCTTAAAAATGGCTTTAAAATGGATTTGGAGCATGGAGACGATTATCTCGGGATTGCAAGATAACCAAACAAAACTTTTAGTGGATTTCTACTTATTTTATTAAATATCATCTCCACCAAACAGGACAAGCTTGCATGTGTTATAGTTTTGGAGAAAAATGTGTTCATTTCATGTATGCGCAAAATGCCTTTGAAATGGCTTTAAAATGGATTTGGAGCATGGAGACGATTATCTCAGGATGGCAATATAAACAAACAAAACTTTTAGTAGATTTCTACTTATTTTATTAAATATTATCTCCACCAAACAGGACAAGCTTGCATCTGTTATAGTTTTGGAGAAAAATGTGTTCATTTCATGTATGCGCGAAATGCCTTAAAAATGGCTTTAAAATGGATTTGGAGCATGGAGACGATTATCTCGGGATTGCAAGATAACCAAACAAAACTTTTAGTGGATTTCTACTTATTTTATTAAATATCATCTCCACCAAACAGGACAAGCTTGCATCTGTTATAGTTTTGGAGAAAAATGTGTTCATTTCATGTATGCGCGAAATGACTTAAAAATGGCTTTAAAATGGATTTGGAGCATGGAGACGATTATCTCGGGATTGCAAGATAACCAAACAAAACTTTTAGTGGATTTCTACTTATTTTATTAAATATCATCTCCACCAAACAGGACAAGCTTGCATCTGTTATAGTTTTGGAGAAAAATGTGTTCATTTCATGTATGCGCAAAATGCCTTTGAAATGGCTTTAAAATGGATTTGGAGCATGGAGACGATTATCTCAGGATGGCAATATAAACAAACGAAACTTTTAGTAGATTTCTACTTATTTTATTAAATATTATCTTTACCAAACAGGACAAGCTTGCATCTGTTATAGTTTTGGAGAAAAATGTGTTCATTTCATGTATGCGCGAAATGCCTTAAAAATGGCTTTAAAATGGATTTGGAGCATGGAGACGATTATCTCGGGATTGCAAGATAACCAAACAAAACTTTTAGTGGATTTCTACTCATTTTATTAAATATCATCTCCACCAAACAGGACAAGCTTGCATCTGTTATAGTTTTGGAGAAAAATGTGTTCATTTCATTTATGCGCGAAATGCCTTAGAAATGGGTTTTAATAGCATTTGAAGCATGGAGACGATTATCTCGAGATTGCAAGATAACCAAACAAAACTTTTAGTGGATTTCTACTTATTTTATTAAATATCATCTCCACCAAACAGGACAAGCTTGCATCTGTTATAGTTTTGGAGAAAAATGTGTTCATTTCATGTATGCGCGAAATGCCTTAAAAATGGCTTTAAAATGGATTTGGAGCATGGAGACGATTATCTCGGGATTGCAAGATAACCAAACAAAACTTTTAGTGGATTTCTACTTATTTTATTAAATATCATCTCCACCAAACAGGACAAGCTTGCATGTGTTATAGTTTTGGAGAAAAATGTGTTAATTTCATGTATGCGCAAAATGCCTTTGAAATGGCTTTAAAATGGATTTGGAGCATGGAGACGATTATCTCAGGATGCCAATATAAACAAACGAAACTTTTAGTAGATTTCTACTTATTTTATTAAATATTATCTCCACCAAACAGGACAAGCTTGCATCTGTTATAGTTTTGGAGAAAAATGTGTTCATTTCATGTATGCGCGAAATGCCTTAAAAATGGCTTTAAAATGGATTTGGAGCATGGAGACGATTATCTCGGGATTGCAAGATAACCAAACAAAACTTTTAGTAGATTTCTACTTATTTTATTAAATATCATCTCCACCAAACAGGACAAGCTTGCATCTGTTATAGTTTTGGAGAAAAATGTGTTCATTTCATGTATGCGCGAAATGCCTTAAAAATGGCTTTAAAATGGATTTGGAGCATGGAGACGATTATCTCGGGATTGCAAGATAACCAAACAAAACTTTTAGTGGATTTCTACTTATTTTATTAAATATCATCTCCACCAAAAAGGACAAGCTTGCATGTGTTATAGTTTTGGAGAAAAATGTGTTCATTTCATGTATGCGCAAAATGCCTTTGAAATGGCTTTAAAATGGATTTGGAGCATGGAGACGATTATCTCAGGATGTCTTTATAAACAAACGAAACTTTTAGTAGATTTCTACTTATTTTATTAAATATTATCTCCACCAAACAGGACAAGCTTGCATCTGTTATAGTTTTGGAGAAAAATGTGTTCATTTCATGTATGCGCGAAATGCCTTAAAAATGGCTTTAAAATGGATTTGGAGCAAGGAGACGATTATCTCGGGATTGCAAGATAACCAAACAAAACTTTTAGTGCATTTCTACTTATTTTATTAAATATCATCTCCACCAAACAGGACAAGCTTGCATGTGTTATAGTTTTGGAGAAAAATGTGTTCATTTCATGTATGCGCGAAATGCCTTAAAAATGGCTTTAAAATGGATTTGGAGCATGGAGACGATTATCTCGGGATTGCAAGATAACCAAACAAAACTTTTAGTGGATTTCTACTTATTTTATTAAATATCATCTCCACCAAACAGGACAAGCTTGCATCTGTTATAGTTTTGGAGAAAAATGTGTTCATTTCATGTATGCGCAAAATGCCTTTGAAATGGCTTTAAAATGGATTTGGAGCATGGAGACGATTATCTCAGGATGGCAATATAAACAAACAAAACTTTTAGTAGATTTCTACTTATTTTATTAAATATTATCTCCACCAAACAGGACAAGCTTGCATGTGTTATAGTTTTGGAGAAAAATGTGTTCATTTCATGTATGCGCAAAATGCCTTTGAAATGGCTTTAAAATGGATTTGGAGCATGGAGACGATTATCTCAGGATGGCAATATAAACAAACGAAACTTTTAGTAGATTTCTACTTATTTTATTAAATATTATCTCCACCAAACAGGACAAGCTTGCATGTGTTATAGTTTTGGAGAAAAATGTGTTCATTTCATGTATGCGCGAAATGCCTTAAAAATGGCTTTAAAATGGATTTGGAGCATGGAGACGATTATCTCGGGATTGCAAGATAACCAAACAAAACTTTTAGTGGATTTCTACTTATTTTATTAAATATCATCTCCACCAAACAGGACAAGCTTGCATCTGTTATAGTTTTGGAGAAAAATGTGTTCATTTCATGTATGCGCGAAATGCCTTAAAAATGGCTTTAAAATGGATTTGGAGCATGGAGACGATTATCTCGGGATTGCAAGATAACCAAACAAAACTTTTAGTGGATTTCTACTTATTTTATTAAATATCATCTCCACCAAACAGGACAAGCTTGCATGTGTTATAGTTTTGGAGAAAAATGTGTTCATTTCATGTATGCGCGAAATGCCTTAAAAATGGCTTTAAAATGGATTTGGAGCATGGAGATGATTATCTCGGGATTGCAAGATAACCAAACAAAACTTTTAGTGGATTTCTACTTATTTTATTAAATATCATCTCCACCAAACAGGACAAGCTTGCATCTGTTATAGTTTTGGAGAAAAATGTGTTCATTTCATTTATGCGCGAAATGCCTTAGAAATGGGTTTTAATAGCATTTGAAGCATGGAGACGATTATCTCGAGATTGCAAGATAACCAAACAAAACTTTTAGTGGATTTCTACTTATTTTATTAAATATCATCTCCACCAAACACGACAAGCTTGCATCTGTTATAGTTTTGGAGAAAAATGTGTTCATTTCATGTATGCGCGAAATGCCTTAAAAATGGCTTTAAAATGGATTTGGAGCATGGAGACGATTATCTCGGGATTGCAAGATAACCAAACAAAACTTTTAGTGGATTTCTACTTATTTTATTAAATATCATCTCCACCAAACAGGACAAGCTTGCATCTGTTATAGTTTTAAAGAAAAATGTGTTCATTTCATTTATGCGCGAAATGCCTTAGAAATGGGTTTTAAGAGCATTTGAAGCATGGAGACGATTATCTCGAGATTGCAAGATAACCAAACAAAACTTTTAGTGGATTTCTACTTATTTTATTAAATATCATCTCCACCAAACAGGACAAGCTTGCATCTGTTATAGTTTTGGAGAAAAATGTGTTCATTTCATGTATGCGCGAAATGCCTTAAAAATGGCTTTAAAATGGATTTGGAGCATGGAGACGATTATCTCGGGATTGCAAGATAACCAAACAAAACTTTTAGTGGATTTCTACTTATTTTATTAAATATCATCTCCACCAAACAGGACAAGCTTGCATCTGTTATAGTTTTGGAGAAAAATGTGTTCATTTCATGTATGCGCAAAATGCCTTTGAAATGGCTTTAAAATGGATTTGCAGCATGGAGACGATTATCTCAGGATGGCAATATAAACAAACGAAACTTTTAGTAGATTTCTACTTATTTTATTAAATATTATCTCCACCAAACAGGACAAGCTTGCATCTGTTATAGTTTTGGAGAAAAATGTGTTCATTTCATGTATGCGCGAAATGCCTTAAAAATGGCTTTAAAATGGATTTGGAGCATGGAGACGATTATCTCGGGATTGCAAGATAACCAAACAAAACTTTTAGTGGATTTCTACTTATTTTATTAAATATCATCTCCACCAAACAGGACAAGCTTGCATCTGTTATAGTTTTAAAGAAAAATGTGTTCATTTCATTTATGCGCGAAATGCCTTAGAAATGGGTTTTAAGAGCATTTGAAGCATGGAGACGATTATCTCGAGATTGCAAGATAACCAAACAAAACTTTTAGTGGATTTCTACTTATTTTATTAAATATCATCTCCACCAAACAGGACAAGCTTGCATCTGTTATAGTTTTGGAGAAAAATGTGTTCATTTCATGTATGCGCGAAATGCCTTAAAAATGGCTTTAAAATGGATTTGGAGCATGGAGACGATTATCTCGGGATTGCAAGATAACCAAACAAAACTTTTAGTGGATTTCTACTTATTTTATTAAATATCATCTCCACCAAACAGGAGAAGCTTGCATCTGTTATAGTTTTGGAGAAAAATGTGTTCATTTCATGTATGCGCAAAATGCCTTTGAAATGGCTTTAAAATGGATTTGGAGCATGGAGACGATTATCTCAGGATGGCAATATAAACAAACGAAACTTTTAGTAGATTTCTACTTATTTTATTAAATATTATCTCCACCAAACAGGACAAGCTTGCATCTGTTATAGTTTTGGAGAAAAATGTGTTCATTTCATGTATGCGCGAAATGCCTTAAAAATGGCTTTAAAATGGATTTGGAGCATGGAGACGATTATCTCGGGATTGCAAGATAACCAAACAAAACTTTTAGTGGATTTCTACTTATTTTATTAAATATCATCTCCACCAAACAGGACAAGCTTGCATCTGTTATAGTTTTGGAGAAAAATGTGTTCATTTCATGTATGCGCGAAATGACTTAAAAATGGCTTTAAAATGGATTTGGAGCATGGAGACGATTATCTCGGGATTGCAAGATAACCAAACAAAACTTTTAGTGGATTTCTACTTATTTTATTAAATATCATCTCCACCAAACAGGACAAGCTTGCATCTGTTATAGTTTTGGAGAAAAATGTGTTCATTTCATGTATGCGCAAAATGCCTTTGAAATGGCTTTAAAATGGATTTGGAGCATGGAGACGATTATCTCGGGATTGCAAGATAACCAAACAAAACTTTTAGTGGATTTCTACTTATTTTATTAAATATCATCTCCACCAAACAGGACAAGCTTGCATCTGTTATAGTTTTGGAGAAAAATGTGTTCATTTCATTTATGCGCGAAATGCCTTAGAAATGGGTTTTAATAGCATTTGAAGCATGGAGACGATTATCTCGAGATTGCAAGATAACCAAACAAAACTTTTAGTGGATTTCTACTTATTTTATTAAATATCATCTCCACCAAACAGGACAAGCTTGCATCTGTTATAGTTTTGGAGAAAAATGTGTTCATTTCATGTATGCGCGAAATGCCTTAAAAATGGCTTTAAAATGGATTTGGAGCATGGAGACGATTATCTCGGGATTGCAAGATAACCAAACAAAACTTTTAGTGGATTTCTACTTATTTTATTAAATATCATCTCCACCAAACAGGACAAGCTTGCATGTGTTATAGTTTTGGAGAAAAATGTGTTAATTTCATGTATGCGCAAAATGCCTTTGAAATGGCTTTAAAATGGATTTGGAGCATGGAGACGATTATCTCAGGATGCCAATATAAACAAACGAAACTTTTAGTAGATTTCTACTTATTTTATTAAATATTATCTCCACCAAACAGGACAAGCTTGCATCTGTTATAGTTTTGGAGAAAAATGTGTTCATTTCATGTATGCGCGAAATGCCTTAAAAATGGCTTTAAAATGGATTTGGAGCATGGAGACGATTATCTCGGGATTGCAAGATAACCAAACAAAACTTTTAGTAGATTTCTACTTATTTTATTAAATATCATCTCCACCAAACAGGACAAGCTTGCATCTGTTATAGTTTTGGAGAAAAATGTGTTCATTTCATGTATGCGCGAAATGCCTTAAAAATGGCTTTAAAATGGATTTGGAGCATGGAGACGATTATCTCGGGATTGCAAGATAACCAAACAAAACTTTTAGTGGATTTCTACTTATTTTATTAAATATCATCTCCACCAAAAAGGACAAGCTTGCATGTGTTATAGTTTTGGAGAAAAATGTGTTCATTTCATGTATGCGCAAAATGCCTTTGAAATGGCTTTAAAATGGATTTGGAGCATGGAGACGATTATCTCAGGATGTCTTTATAAACAAACGAAACTTTTAGTAGATTTCTACTTATTTTATTAAATATTATCTCCACCAAACAGGACAAGCTTGCATCTGTTATAGTTTTGGAGAAAAATGTGTTCATTTCATGTATGCGCGAAATGCCTTAAAAATGGCTTTAAAATGGATTTGGAGCAAGGAGACGATTATCTCGGGATTGCAAGATAACCAAACAAAACTTTTAGTGCATTTCTACTTATTTTATTAAATATCATCTCCACCAAACAGGACAAGCTTGCATGTGTTATAGTTTTGGAGAAAAATGTGTTCATTTCATGTATGCGCGAAATGCCTTAAAAATGGCTTTAAAATGGATTTGGAGCATGGAGACGATTATCTCGGGATTGCAAGATAACCAAACAAAACTTTTAGTGGATTTCTACTTATTTTATTAAATATCATCTCCACCAAACAGGACAAGCTTGCATCTGTTATAGTTTTGGAGAAAAATGTGTTCATTTCATGTATGCGCAAAATGCCTTTGAAATGGCTTTAAAATGGATTTGGAGCATGGAGACGATTATCTCAGGATGGCAATATAAACAAACAAAACTTTTAGTAGATTTCTACTTATTTTATTAAATATTATCTCCACCAAACAGGACAAGCTTGCATGTGTTATAGTTTTGGAGAAAAATGTGTTCATTTCATGTATGCGCAAAATGCCTTTGAAATGGCTTTAAAATGGATTTGGAGCATGGAGACGATTATCTCAGGATGGCAATATAAACAAACGAAACTTTTAGTAGATTTCTACTTATTTTATTAAATATTATCTCCACCAAACAGGACAAGCTTGCATGTGTTATAGTTTTGGAGAGAAATGTGTTCATTTCATGTATGCGCGAAATGCCTTAAAAATGGCTTTAAAATGGATTTGGAGCATGGAGACGATTATCTCGGGATTGCAAGATAACCAAACAAAACTTTTAGTGGATTTCTACTTATTTTATTAAATATCATCTCCACCAAACAGGACAAGCTTGCATCTGTTATAGTTTTGGAGAAAAATGTGTTCATTTCATGTATGCGCGAAATGCCTTAAAAATGGCTTTAAAATGGATTTGGAGCATGGAGACGATTATCTCGGGATTGCAAGATAACCAAACAAAACTTTTAGTGGATTTCTACTTATTTTATTAAATATCATCTCCACCAAACAGGACAAGCTTGCATGTGTTATAGTTTTGGAGAAAAATGTGTTCATTTCATGTATGCGCGAAATGCCTTAAAAATGGCTTTAAAATGGATTTGGAGCATGGAGATGATTATCTCGGGATTGCAAGATAACCAAACAAAACTTTTAGTGGATTTCTACTTATTTTATTAAATATCATCTCCACCAAACAGGACAAGCTTGCATCTGTTATAGTTTTGGAGAAAAATGTGTTCATTTCATTTATGCGCGAAATGCCTTAGAAATGGGTTTTAATAGCATTTGAAGCATGGAGACGATTATCTCGAGATTGCAAGATAACCAAACAAAACTTTTAGTGGATTTCTACTTATTTTATTAAATATCATCTCCACCAAACACGACAAGCTTGCATCTGTTATAGTTTTGGAGAAAAATGTGTTCATTTCATGTATGCGCGAAATGCCTTAAAAATGGCTTTAAAATGGATTTGGAGCATGGAGACGATTATCTCGGGATTGCAAGATAACCAAACAAAACTTTTAGTGGATTTCTACTTATTTTATTAAATATCATCTCCACCAAACAGGACAAGCTTGCATCTGTTATAGTTTTAAAGAAAAATGTGTTCATTTCATTTATGCGCGAAATGCCTTAGAAATGGGTTTTAAGAGCATTTGAAGCATGGAGACGATTATCTCGAGATTGCAAGATAACCAAACAAAACTTTTAGTGGATTTCTACTTATTTTATTAAATATCATCTCCACCAAACAGGACAAGCTTGCATCTGTTATAGTTTTGGAGAAAAATGTGTTCATTTCATGTATGCGCGAAATGCCTTAAAAATGGCTTTAAAATGGATTTGGAGCATGGAGACGATTATCTCGGGATTGCAAGATAACCAAACAAAACTTTTAGTGGATTTCTACTTATTTTATTAAATATCATCTCCACCAAACAGGACAAGCTTGCATCTGTTATAGTTTTGGAGAAAAATGTGTTCATTTCATGTATGCGCAAAATGCCTTTGAAATGGCTTTAAAATGGATTTGCAGCATGGAGACGATTATCTCAGGATGGCAATATAAACAAACGAAACTTTTAGTAGATTTCTACTTATTTTATTAAATATTATCTCCACCAAACAGGACAAGCTTGCATCTGTTATAGTTTTGGAGAAAAATGTGTTCATTTCATGTATGCGCGAAATGCCTTAAAAATGGCTTTAAAATGGATTTGGAGCATGGAGACGATTATCTCGGGATTGCAAGATAACCAAACAAAACTTTTAGTGGATTTCTACTTATTTTATTAAATATCATCTCCACCAAACAGGACAAGCTTGCATCTGTTATAGTTTTAAAGAAAAATGTGTTCATTTCATTTATGCGCGAAATGCCTTAGAAATGGGTTTTAAGAGCATTTGAAGCATGGAGACGATTATCTCGAGATTGCAAGATAACCAAACAAAACTTTTAGTGGATTTCTACTTATTTTATTAAATATCATCTCCACCAAACAGGACAAGCTTGCATCTGTTATAGTTTTGGAGAAAAATGTGTTCATTTCATGTATGCGCGAAATGCCTTAAAAATGGCTTTAAAATGGATTTGGAGCATGGAGACGATTATCTCGGGATTGCAAGATAACCAAACAAAACTTTTAGTGGATTTCTACTTATTTTATTAAATATCATCTCCACCAAACAGGACAAGCTTGCATCTGTTATAGTTTTGGAGAAAAATGTGTTCATTTCATGTATGCGCAAAATGCCTTTGAAATGGCTTTAAAATGGATTTGGAGCATGGAGACGATTATCTCAGGATGGCAATATAAACAAACGAAACTTTTAGTAGATTTCTACTTATTTTATTAAATATTATCTCCACCAAACAGGACAAGCTTGCATCTGTTATAGTTTTGGAGAAAAATGTGTTCATTTCATGTATGCGCGAAATGCCTTAAAAATGGCTTTAAAATGGATTTGGAGCATGGAGACGATTATCTCGGGATTGCAAGATAACCAAACAAAACTTTTAGTGGATTTCTACTTATTTTATTAAATATCATCTCCACCAAACAGGACAAGCTTGCATCTGTTATAGTTTTAAAGAAAAATGTGTTCATTTCATTTATGCGCGAAATGCCTTAGAAATGGGTTTTAAGAGCATTTGAAGCATGGAGACGATTATCTCGAGATTGCAAGATAACCAAACAAAACTTTTAGTGGATTTCTACTTATTTTATTAAATATCATCTCCACCAAACAGGACAAGCTTGCATCTGTTATAGTTTTGGAGAAAAATGTGTTCATTTCATGTATGCGCGAAATGCCTTAAAAATGGCTTTAAAATGGATTTGGAGCATGGAGACGATTATCTCGAGATTGCAAGATAACCAAACAAAACTTTTAGTGGATTTCTACTTATTTTATTAAATATCATCTCCACCAAACAGGACAAGCTTGCATCTGTTATAGTTTTGGAGAAAAATGTGTTCATTTCATTTATGCGCGAAATGCCTTAGAAATGGGTTTTAATAGCATTTGAAGCATGGAGACGACTATCTCGAGATTGCAAGATAACCAAACAAAACTTTTAGTGGATTTCTACTTATTTTATTAAATATCATCTCCACCAAACAGGACAAGCTTGCATCTGTTATAGTTTTGGAGAAAAATGTGTTCATGTATGCGCGAAATGCCTTAAAAATGGCTTTAAAATGGATTTGGAGCATGGAGACGATTATCTCGGGATTGCAAGATAACCAAACAAAACTTTTAGTGGATTTCTACTTATTTTATTAAATATCATCTCCACCAAACAGGACAAGCTTGCATCTGTTATAGTTTTGGAGAAAAATGTGTTCATTTCATGTATGCGCGAAATGCCTTAAAAATGGCTTTAAAATGGATTTGGAGCATGGAGACGATTATCTCGGGATTGCAAGATAACCAAACAAAACTTTTAGTGGATTTCTACTTATTTTATTAAATATCATCTCCACCAAACAGGACAAGCTTGCATCTGTTATAGTTTTGGAGAAAAATGTGTTCATTTCATGTATGCGCGAAATGCCTTAAAAATGGCTTTAAAATGGATTTGGAGCATGGAGACGATTATCTCGGGATTGCAAGATAACCAAACAAAACTTTTAGTGGATTTCTACTTATTTTATTAAATATCATCTCCACCAAACAGGACAAGCTTGCATCTGTTATAGTTTTGGAGAAAAATGTGTTCATTTCATGTATGCGCAAAATGCCTTTGAAATGGCTTTAAAATGGATTTGGAGCATGGAGACGATTATCTCAGGATGGCAATATAAACAAACGAAACTTTTAGTAGATTTCTACTTATTTTATTAAATATTATCTCCACCAAACAGAACAAGCTTGCATCTGTTATAGTTTTGGAGAAAAATGTGTTCATTTCATGTATGCGCGAAATGCCTTAAAAATGGCTTTAAAATGGATTTGGAGCATGGAGACGATTATCTCGGGATTGCAAGATAACCAAACAAAACTTTTAGTGGATTTCTACTTATTTTATTAAATATCATCTCCACCAAACAGGACAAGCTTGCATCTGTTATAGTTTTAAAGAAAAATGTGTTCATTTCATTTATGCGCGAAATGCCTTAGAAATGGGTTTTAAAAGCATTTGAAGCATGGAGACGATTATCTCGAGATTGCAAGATAACCAAACAAAACTTTTAGTGGATTTCTACTTATTTTATTAAATATCATCTCCACCAAACAGGACAAGCTTGCATCTGTTATAGTTTTGGAGAAAAATGTGTTCATTTCATGTATGCGCGAAATGCCTTAAAAATGGCTTTAAAATGGATTTGGAGCATGGAGACGATTATCTCGGGATTGCAAGATAACCAAACAAAACTTTTAGTGGATTTCTACTTATTTTATTAAATATCATCTCCACCAAACAGGACAAGCTTGCATCTGTTATAGTTTTGGAGAAAAATGTGTTCATTTCATGTATGCGCGAAATGCCTTAAAAATGGCTTTAAAATGGATTTGGAGCATGGAGACGATTATCTCGGGATTGCAAGATAACCAAACAAAACTTTTAGTGGATTTCTACTTATTTTATTAAATATCATCTCCACCAAACAGGACAAGCTTGCATCTGTTATAGTTTTGGAGAAAAATGTGTTCATTTCATGTATGCGCAAAATGCCTTTGAAATGGCTTTAAAATGGATTTGGAGCATGGAGACGATTATCTCAGGATGGCAATATAAACAAACGAAACTTTTAGTAGATTTCTACTTATTTTATTAAATATTATCTCCACCAAACAGGACAAGCTTGCATCTGTTATAGTTTTGGAGAAAAATGTGTTCATTTCATGTATGCGCGAAATGCCTTAAAAATGGCTTTAAAATGGATTTGGAGCATGGAGACGATTATCTCGGGATTGCAAGATAACCAAACAAAACTTTTAGTGGATTTCTACTTATTTTATTAAATATCATCTCCACCAAACAGGACAAGCTTGCATCTGTTATAGTTTTAAAGAAAAATGTGTTCATTTCATTTATGCGCGAAATGCCTTAGAAATGGGTTTTAAGAGCATTTGAAGCATGGAGACGATTATCTCGAGATTGCAAGATAACCAAACAAAACTTTTAGTGGATTTCTACTTATTTTATTAAATATCATCTCCACCAAACAGGACAAGCTTGCATCTGTTATAGTTTTGGAGAAAAATGTGTTCATTTCATGTATGCGCGAAATGCCTTAAAAATGGCTTTAAAATGGATTTGGAGCATGGAGACGATTATCTCGAGATTGCAAGATAACCAAACAAAACTTTTAGTGGATTTCTACTTATTTTATTAAATATCATCTCCACCAAACAGGACAAGCTTGCATCTGTTATAGTTTTGGAGAAAAATGTGTTCATTTCATTTATGCGCGAAATGCCTTAGAAATGGGTTTTAATAGCATTTGAAGCATGGAGACGACTATCTCGAGATTGCAAGATAACCAAACAAAACTTTTAGTGGATTTCTACTTATTTTATTAAATATCATCTCCACCAAACAGGACAAGCTTGCATCTGTTATAGTTTTGGAGAAAAATGTGTTCATGTATGCGCGAAATGCCTTAAAAATGGCTTTAAAATGGATTTGGAGCATGGAGACGATTATCTCGGGATTGCAAGATAACCAAACAAAACTTTTAGTGGATTTCTACTTATTTTATTAAATATCATCTCCACCAAACAGGACAAGCTTGCATCTGTTATAGTTTTGGAGAAAAATGTGTTCATTTCATGTATGCGCGAAATGCCTTAAAAATGGCTTTAAAATGGATTTGGAGCATGGAGACGATTATCTCGGGATTGCAAGATAACCAAACAAAACTTTTAGTGGATTTCTACTTATTTTATTAAATATCATCTCCACCAAACAGGACAAGCTTGCATCTGTTATAGTTTTGGAGAAAAATGTGTTCATTTCATGTATGCGCGAAATGCCTTAAAAATGGCTTTAAAATGGATTTGGAGCATGGAGACGATTATCTCGGGATTGCAAGATAACCAAACAAAACTTTTAGTGGATTTCTACTTATTTTATTAAATATCATCTCCACCAAACAGGACAAGCTTGCATCTGTTATAGTTTTGGAGAAAAATGTGTTCATTTCATGTATGCGCAAAATGCCTTTGAAATGGCTTTAAAATGGATTTGGAGCATGGAGACGATTATCTCAGGATGGCAATATAAACAAACGAAACTTTTAGTAGATTTCTACTTATTTTATTAAATATTATCTCCACCAAACAGAACAAGCTTGCATCTGTTATAGTTTTGGAGAAAAATGTGTTCATTTCATGTATGCGCGAAATGCCTTAAAAATGGCTTTAAAATGGATTTGGAGCATGGAGACGATTATCTCGGGATTGCAAGATAACCAAACAAAACTTTTAGTGGATTTCTACTTATTTTATTAAATATCATCTCCACCAAACAGGACAAGCTTGCATCTGTTATAGTTTTAAAGAAAAATGTGTTCATTTCATTTATGCGCGAAATGCCTTAGAAATGGGTTTTAAAAGCATTTGAAGCATGGAGACGATTATCTCGAGATTGCAAGATAACCAAACAAAACTTTTAGTGGATTTCTACTTATTTTATTAAATATCATCTCCACCAAACAGGACAAGCTTGCATCTGTTATAGTTTTGGAGAAAAATGTGTTCATTTCATGTATGCGCGAAATGCCTTAAAAATGGCTTTAAAATGGATTTGGAGCATGGAGACGATTATCTCGGGATTGCAAGATAACCAAACAAAACTTTTAGTGGATTTCTACTTATTTTATTAAATATCATCTCCACCAAACAGGACAAGCTTGCATCTGTTATAGTTTTGGAGAAAAATGTGTTCATTTCATGTATGCGCAAAATGCCTTTGAAATGGCTTTAAAATGGATTTGGAGCATGGAGACGATTATCTCAGGATGGCAATATAAACAAACGAAACTTTTAGTAGATTTCTACTTATTTTATTAAATATTATCTCCACCAAACAGGACAAGCTTGCATCTGTTATAGTTTTGGAGAAAAATGTGTTCATTTCATGTATGCGCGAAATGCCTTAAAAATGGCTTTAAAATGGATTTGGAGCATGGAGACGATTATCTCGGGATTGCAAGATAACCAAACAAAACTTTTAGTGGATTTCTACTTATTTTATTAAATATCATCTCCACCAAACAGGACAAGCTTGCATCTGTTATAGTTTTAAAGAAAAATGTGTTCATTTCATTTATGCGCGAAATGCCTTAGAAATGGGTTTTAAGAGCATTTGAAGCATGGAGACGATTATCTCGAGATTGCAAGATAACCAAACAAAACTTTTAGTGGATTTCTACTTATTTTATTAAATATCATCTCCACCAAACAGGACAAGCTTGCATGTGTTATAGTTTTGGAGAAAAATGTGTTCATTTCATTTATGCGCAAAATGCCTTTGAAATGGCTTTAAAATGGATTTGGAGCATGGAGACGATTATCTCAGGATGGCAATATAAACAAACGAAACTTTTAGTAGATTTCTACTTATTTTATTAAATATTATCTCCACCAAACAGGACAAGCTTGCATCTGTTATAGTTTTGGAGAAAAATGTGTTCATTTCATGTATGCGCGAAATGCCTTAAAAATGGCTTTAAAATGGATTTGGAGCATGGAGACGATTATCTCGGGATTGCAAGATAACCAAACAAAACTTTTAGTGGATTTCTACTTATTTTATTAAATATCATCTCCACCAAACAGGACAAGCTTGCATCTGTTATAGTTTTAGAGAAAAATGTGTTCATTTCATGTATGCGCGAAATGCCTTAAAAATGGCTTTAAAATGGATTTGGAGCATGGAGACGATTATCTCGGGATTGCAAGATAACCAAAGAAAACTTTTAGTGGATTTCTACTTATTTTATTAAATATCATCTCCACCAAACAGGACAAGCTTGCATGTGTTATAGTTTTGGAGAAATATGTGTTCATTTTATGTATGCGCAAAATGCCTTTGAAATGGCTTTAAAATGGATTTGGAGCATGGAGACGATTATCTCAGGATGGCAATATAAACAAACGAAACTTTTAGTAGATTTCTACTTATTTTATTAAATATTATCTCCACCAAACAGGACAAGCTTGCATCTGTTATAGTTTTGGAGAAAAATGTGTTCATTTCATGTATGTGCGAATTGCCTTAAAAATGGCTTTAAAATGGATTTGGAGCATGGAGACGATTATCTCGGGATTGCAAGATAACCAAACAAAACTTTTAGTGGATTTCTACTTATTTTATTAAATATCATCTCCACCAAACAGGACAAGCTTGCATCTGTTATAGTTTTGGAGAAAAATGTGTTCATTTCATGTATGCGCGAAATGCCTTAAAAATGGCTTTAAAATGGATTTGGAGCATGGAGACGATTATCTCGGGATTGCAAGATAACCAAACAAAACTTTTAGTGGATTTCTACTTATTTTATTAAATATCATCTCCACCAAACAGGACAAGCTTGCATCTGTTATAGTTTTGGAGAAAAATGTGTTCATTTCATGTATGCGCGAAATGCCTTAAAAATGGCTTTAAAATGGATTTGGAGCATGGAGACGATTATCTCGGGATTGCAAGATAACCAAACAAAACTTTTAGTGGATTTCTACTTATTTTATTAAATATCATCTCCACCAAACAGGACAAGCTTGCATCTGTTATAGTTTTGGAGAAAAATGTGTTCATTTCATGTATGCGCGAAATGCCTTAAAAATGGCTTTAAAATGGATTTGGAGCATGGAGACGATTATCTCGGGATTGCAAGATAACCAAACAAAACTTTTAGTGGATTTCTACTTATTTTATTAAATATCATCTCCACCAAACAGGACAAGCTTGCATGTGTTATAGTTTTGGAGAAAAATGTGTTCATTTCATGTATGCGCAAAATGCCTTTGAAATGGCTTTAAAATGGATTTGGAGCATGGAGACGATTATCTCGGGATTGCAAGATAACCAAACAAAACTTTTAGTGGATTTCTACTTATTTTATTAAACATCATCTCCACCAAACAGGACAAGCTTGCATCTGTTATAGTTTTGGAGAAAAATGTGTTCATTTCATGTATGCGCGAAATGCCTTAAAAATGGCTTTAAAATGGATTTGGAGCATGGAGACGATTATCTCAGGATGGCAATATAAACAAACGAAACTTTTAGTAGATTTCTACTTATTTTATTAAATATTATCTCCACCAAACAGGACAAGCTTGCATCTGTTATAGTTTTGGAGAAAAATGTGTTCATTTCATGTATGCGCGAAATGCCTTAAAAATGGCTTTAAAATGGATTTGGAGCATGGAGACGATTATCTCGGGATTGCAAGATAACCAAACAAAACTTTTAGTGGATTTCTACTTATTTTATTAAATATCATCTCCACCAAACAGGACAAGCTTGCATCTGTTATAGTTTTGGAGAAAAATGTGTTCATTTCATGTATGCGCGAAATGCCTTAAAACTGGCTTTAAAATGGATTTGGAGCATGGAGACGATTATCTCGGGATTGCAAGATAACCAAACAAAACTTTTAGTGGATTTCTACTTATTTTATTAAATATCATCTCCACCAAACAGGACAAGCTTGCATCTGTTATAGTTTTGGAGAAAAATGTGTTCATTTCATGTATGCGCGAAATGCCTTAAAAATGGCTTTAAAATGGATTTGGAGCATGGAGACGATTATCTCGGGATTGCAAGATAACCAAACAAAACTTTTAGTGGATTTCTACTTATTTTATTAAATATCATCTCCACCAAACAGGACAAGCTTGCATGTGTTATAGTTTTGGAGAAAAATGTGTTCATTTCATGTATGCGCAAAATGCCTTTGAAATGGCTTTAAAATGGATTTGGAGCATGGAGACGATTATCTCAGGATGGCAATATAAACAAACGAAACTTTTAGTAGATTTCTACTTATTTTATTAAATATTATCTCCACCAAACAGGACAAGCTTGCATCTGTTATAGTTTTGGAGAAAAATGTGTTCATTTCATGTATGCGCGAAATGCCTTAAAAATGGCTTTAAAATGGATTTGGAGCATGGAGACGATTATCTCGGGATTGCAAGATAACCAAACAAAACTTTTAGTGGATTTCTACTTATTTTATTAAATATCATCTCCACCAAACAGGACAAGCTTGCATCTGTTATAGTTTTGGAGAAAAATGTGTTCATTTCATGTATGCGCGAAATGCCTTAAAAATGGCTTTAAAATGGATTTGGAGCATGGAGACGATTATCTCGGGATTGCAAGATAACCAAACAAAACTTTTAGTGGATTTCTACTTATTTTATTAAATATCATCTCCACCAAACAGGACAAGCTTGCATGTGTTATAGTTTTGGAGAAAAATGTGTTCATTTCATGTATGCGCAAAATGCCTTTGAAATGGCTTTAAAATGGATTTGGAGCATGGAGACGATTATCTCGGGATTGCAAGATAACCAAACAAAACTTTTAGTGGATTTCTACTTATTTTATTAAATATCATCTCCACCAAACAGGACAAGCTTGCATGTGTTATAGTTTTGGAGAAAAATGTGTTCATTTCATGTATGCGCAAAATGCCTTTGAAATGGCTTTAAAATGGATTTGGAGCATGGAGACGATTATCTCAGGATGGCAATATAAACAAACGAAACTTTTAGTAGATTTCTACTTATTTTATTAAATATTATCTCCACCAAACAGGACAAGCTTGCATCTGTTATAGTTTTGGAGAAAAATGTGTTCATTTCATGTATGCGCGAAATGCCTTAAAAATGGCTTTAAAATGGATTTGGAGCATGGAGACGATTATCTCGGGATTGCAAGATAACCAAACAAAATTTTTAGTGGATTTCTACTTATTTTATTAAATATCATCTCCACCAAACAGGACAAGCTTGCATCTGTTATAGTTTTGGAGAAAAATGTGTTCATTTCATGTATGCGCGAAATGCCTTAAAAATGGCTTTAAAATGGATTTGGAGCATGGAGACGATTATCTCGGGATTGCAAGATAACCAAACAAAACTTTTAGTGGATTTCTACTTATTTTATTAAATATCATCTCCACCAAACAGGACAAGCTTGCATCTGTTATAGTTTTGGAGAAAAATGTGTTCATTTCATGTATGCGCGAAATGCCTTAAAAATGGCTTTAAAATGGATTTGGAGCATGGAGACGATTATCTCGGGATTGCAAGATAACCAAACAAAACTTTTAGTGGATTTCTACTTATTTTATTAAATATCATCTCCACCAAACAGGACAAGCTTGCATGTGTTATAGTTTTGGAGAAAAATGTGTTCATTTCATGTATGCGCAAAATGCCTTTGAAATGGCTTTAAAATGGATTTGGAGCATGGAGACGATTATCTCGGGATTGCAAGATAACCAAAGAAAACTTTTAGTGGATTTCTACTTATTTTATTAAATATCATCTCCACCAAACAGGACAAGCTTGCATGTGTTATAGTTTTGGAGAAATATGTGTTCATTTTATGTATGCGCAAAATGCCTTTGAAATGGCTTTAAAATGGATTTGGAGCATGGAGACGATTATCTCAGGATGGCAATATAAACAAACGAAACTTTTAGTAGATTTCTACTTATTTTATTAAATATTATCTCCACCAAACAGGACAAGCTTGCATCTGTTATAGTTTTGGAGAAAAATGTGTTCATTTCATGTATGCGCGAATTGCCTTAAAAATGGCTTTAAAATGGATTTGGAGCATGGAGACGATTATCTCGGGATTGCAAGATAACCAAACAAAACTTTTAGTGGATTTCTACTTATTTTATTAAATATCATCTCCACCAAACAGGACAAGCTTGCATCTGTTATAGTTTTGGAGAAAAATGTGTTCATTTCATGTATGCGCGAAATGCCTTAAAAATGGCTTTAAAATGGATTTGGAGCATGGAGACGATTATCTCGGGATTGCAAGATAACCAAACAAAACTTTTAGTGGATTTCTACTTATTTTATTAAATATCATCTCCACCAAACAGGACAAGCTTGCATCTGTTATAGTTTTGGAGAAAAATGTGTTCATTTCATGTATGCGCGAAATGCCTTAAAAATGGCTTTAAAATGGATTTGGAGCATGGAGACGATTATCTCGGGATTGCAAGATAACCAAACAAAACTTTTAGTGGATTTCTACTTATTTTATTAAATATCATCTCCACCAAACAGGACAAGCTTGCATCTGTTATAGTTTTGGAGAAAAATGTGTTCATTTCATGTATGCGCGAAATGCCTTAAAAATGGCTTTAAAATGGATTTGGAGCATGGAGACGATTATCTCGGGATTGCAAGATAACCAAACAAAACTTTTAGTGGATTTCTACTTATTTTATTAAATATCATCTCCACCAAACAGGACAAGCTTGCATGTGTTATAGTTTTGGAGAAAAATGTGTTCATTTCATGTATGCGCAAAATGCCTTTGAAATGGCTTTAAAATGGATTTGGAGCATGGAGACGATTATCTCGGGATTGCAAGATAACCAAACAAAACTTTTAGTGGATTTCTACTTATTTTATTAAACATCATCTCCACCAAACAGGACAAGCTTGCATCTGTTATAGTTTTGGAGAAAAATGTGTTCATTTCATGTATGCGCGAAATGCCTTAAAAATGGCTTTAAAATGGATTTGGAGCATGGAGACGATTATCTCAGGATGGCAATATAAACAAACGAAACTTTTAGTAGATTTCTACTTATTTTATTAAATATTATCTCCACCAAACAGGACAAGCTTGCATCTGTTATAGTTTTGGAGAAAAATGTGTTCATTTCATGTATGCGCGAAATGCCTTAAAAATGGCTTTAAAATGGATTTGGAGCATGGAGACGATTATCTCGGGATTGCAAGATAACCAAACAAAACTTTTAGTGGATTTCTACTTATTTTATTAAATATCATCTCCACCAAACAGGACAAGCTTGCATCTGTTATAGTTTTGGAGAAAAATGTGTTCATTTCATGTATGCGCGAAATGCCTTAAAACTGGCTTTAAAATGGATTTGGAGCATGGAGACGATTATCTCGGGATTGCAAGATAACCAAACAAAACTTTTAGTGGATTTCTACTTATTTTATTAAATATCATCTCCACCAAACAGGACAAGCTTGCATCTGTTATAGTTTTGGAGAAAAATGTGTTCATTTCATGTATGCGCGAAATGCCTTAAAAATGGCTTTAAAATGGATTTGGAGCATGGAGACGATTATCTCGGGATTGCAAGATAACCAAACAAAACTTTTAGTGGATTTCTACTTATTTTATTAAATATCATCTCCACCAAACAGGACAAGCTTGCATGTGTTATAGTTTTGGAGAAAAATGTGTTCATTTCATGTATGCGCAAAATGCCTTTGAAATGGCTTTAAAATGGATTTGGAGCATGGAGACGATTATCTCAGGATGGCAATATAAACAAACGAAACTTTTAGTAGATTTCTACTTATTTTATTAAATATTATCTCCACCAAACAGGACAAGCTTGCATCTGTTATAGTTTTGGAGAAAAATGTGTTCATTTCATGTATGCGCGAAATGCCTTAAAAATGGCTTTAAAATGGATTTGGAGCATGGAGACGATTATCTCGGGATTGCAAGATAACCAAACAAAACTTTTAGTGGATTTCTACTTATTTTATTAAATATCATCTCCACCAAACAGGACAAGCTTGCATCTGTTATAGTTTTGGAGAAAAATGTGTTCATTTCATGTATGCGCGAAATGCCTTAAAAATGGCTTTAAAATGGATTTGGAGCATGGAGACGATTATCTCGGGATTGCAAGATAACCAAACAAAACTTTTAGTGGATTTCTACTTATTTTATTAAATATCATCTCCACCAAACAGGACAAGCTTGCATGTGTTATAGTTTTGGAGAAAAATGTGTTCATTTCATGTATGCGCAAAATGCCTTTGAAATGGCTTTAAAATGGATTTGGAGCATGGAGACGATTATCTCGGGATTGCAAGATAACCAAACAAAACTTTTAGTGGATTTCTACTTATTTTATTAAATATCATCTCCACCAAACAGGACAAGCTTGCATGTGTTATAGTTTTGGAGAAAAATGTGTTCATTTCATGTATGCGCAAAATGCCTTTGAAATGGCTTTAAAATGGATTTGGAGCATGGAGACGATTATCTCAGGATGGCAATATAAACAAACGAAACTTTTAGTAGATTTCTACTTATTTTATTAAATATTATCTCCACCAAACAGGACAAGCTTGCATCTGTTATAGTTTTGGAGAAAAATGTGTTCATTTCATGTATGCGCGAAATGCCTTAAAAATGGCTTTAAAATGGATTTGGAGCATGGAGACGATTATCTCGGGATTGCAAGATAACCAAACAAAATTTTTAGTGGATTTCTACTTATTTTATTAAATATCATTTCCACCAAACAGGACAAGCTTGCATCTGTTATAGTTTTGGAGAAAAATGTGTTCATTTCATGTATGCGCGAAATGCCTTAAAAATGGCTTTAAAATGGATTTGGAGCATGGAGACGATTATCTCGGGATTGCAAGATAACCAAACAAAACTTTTAGTGGATTTCTACTTATTTTATTAAATATCATCTCCACCAAACAGGACAAGCTTGCATCTGTTATAGTTTTGGAGAAAAATGTGTTCATTTCATGTATGCGCGAAATGCCTTAAAAATGGCTTTAAAATGGATTTGGAGCATGGAGACGATTATCTCGGGATTGCAAGATAACCAAACAAAACTTTTAGTGGATTTCTACTTATTTTATTAAATATCATCTCCACCAAACAGGACAAGCTTGCATGTGTTATAGTTTTGGAGAAAAATGTGTTCATTTCATGTATGCGCAAAATGCCTTTGAAATGGCTTTAAAATGGATTTGGAGCATGGAGACGATTATCTCGGGATTGCAAGATAACCAAACAAAACTTTTAGTGGATTTCTACTTATTTTATTAAATATCATCTCCACCAAACAGGACAAGCTTGCATGTGTTATAGTTTTGGAGAAAAATGTGTTCATTTCATGTATGCGCAAAATGCCTTTGAAATGGCTTTAAAATGGATTTGGAGCATGGAGACGATTATCTCAGGATGGCAATATAAACAAACGAAACTTTTAGTAGATTTCTACTTATTTTATTAAATATTATCTCCACCAAACAGGACAAGCTTGCATCTGTTATAGTTTTGGAGAAAAATGTGTTCATTTCATGTATGCGCGAAATGCCTTAAAAATGGCTTTAAAATGGATTTGGAGCATGGAGACGATTATCTCGGGATTGCAAGATAACCAAACAAAACTTTTAGTGGATTTCTACTTATTTTATTAAATATCATCTCCACCAAACAGGACAAGCTTGCATCTGTTATAGTTTTGGAGAAAAATGTGTTCATTTCATGTATGCGCGAAATGCCTTAAAAATGGCTTTAAAATGGATTTGGAGCATGGAGACGATTATCTCGGGATTGCAAGATAACCAAACAAAACTTTTAGTGGATTTCTACTTATTTTATTAAATATCATCTCCACCAAACAGGACAAGCTTGCATCTGTTATAGTTTTGGAGAAAAATGTGTTCATTTCATGTATGCGCGAAATGCCTTAAAAATGGCTTTAAAATGGATTTGGAGCATGGAGACGATTATCTCGGGATTGCAAGATAACCAAACAAAACTTTTAGTGGATTTCTACTTATTTTATTAAATATCATCTCCACCAAACAGGACAAGCTTGCATGTGTTATAGTTTTGGAGAAAAATGTGTTCATTTCATGTATGCGCAAAATGCCTTTGAAATGGCTTTAAAATGGATTTGGAGTATGGAGACGATTATCTCAGGATGGCAATATAAACAAACGAAACTTTTAGTAGATTTCTACTTATTTTATTAAATATTATCTCCACCAAACAGGACAAGCTTGCATCTGTTATAGTTTTGGAGAAAAATGTGTTCATTTCATGTATGCGCGAAATGCCTTAAAAATGGCTTTAAAATGGATTTGGAGCATGGAGACGATTATCTCGGGATTGCAAGATAACCAAACAAAATTTTTAGTGGATTTCTACTTATTTTATTAAATATCATCTCCACCAAACAGGACAAGCTTGCATCTGTTATAGTTTTGGAGAAAAATGTGTTCATTTCATGTATGCGCGAAATGCCTTAAAAATGGCTTTAAAATGGATTTGGAGCATGGAGACGATTATCTCGGGATTGCAAGATAACCAAACAAAACTTTTAGTGGATTTCTACTTATTTTATTAAATATCATCTCCACCAAACAGGACAAGCTTGCATCTGTTATAGTTTTGGAGAAAAATGTGTTCATTTCATGTATGCGCGAAATGCCTTAAAAATGGCTTTAAAATGGATTTGGAGCATGGAGACGATTATCTCGGGATTGCAAGATAACCAAACAAAACTTTTAGTGGATTTCTACTTATTTTATTAAATATCATCTCCACCAAACAGGACAAGCTTGCATCTGTTATAGTTTTGGAGAAAAATGTGTTCATTTCATGTATGCGCGAAATGCCTTAAAAATGGCTTTAAAATGGATTTGGAGCATGGAGACGATTATCTCGGGATTGCAATATAACCAAACAAAACTTTTAGTGGATTTCTAGTTATTTTATTAAATATCATCTCCACCAAACAGGACAAGCTTGCATCTGTTATATTTTTGGAGAAAAATGTGTTCATTTCATGTATGCGCGAAATGCCTTAAAAATGGCTTTAAAATGGATTTGGAGCATAGAGACGATTATCTCGGGATTGCAAGATAACCAAACAAAACTTTTAGTGGATTTCTACTTATTTTATTAAATATCATCTCCACCAAACAGGACAAGCTTGCATCTGTTATATTTTTGGAGAAAAATGTGTTCATTTCATGTATGCGCGAAATGCCTTAAAAATGGCTTTAAAATGGATTTGGAGCATGGAGACGATTATCTCGGGATTGCAAGATAACCAAACAAAACTTTTAGTGGATTTCTACTTATTTTATTAAATATCATCTCCACCAAACAGGACAAGCTTGCATCTGTTATAGTTTTGGAGAAAAATGTGTTTATTTCATGTATGCGCGAAATGCCTTAAAAATGGCTTTAAAATGGATTTGGAGCATGGAGACGATTATCTCGGGATTGCAAGATAACCAAACAAAACTTTTAGTGGATTTCTACTTATTTTATTAAATATCATCTCCACCAAACAGGAGAAGCTTGCATGTGTTATAGTTTTGGAGAAAAATGTGTTCATTTCATGTATGCGCAAAATGCCTTTGAAATGGCTTTAAAATGGATTTGGAGCATGGAGACGATTATCTCGGGATTGCAAGATAACCAAACAAAACTTTTAGTGGATTTCTACTTATTTTATTAAATATCATCTCCACCAAACAGGACAAGCTTGCATCTGTTATAGTTTTGGAGAAAAATGTGTTCATTTCATGTATGCGCGAAATGCCTTAAAAATGGCTTTAAAATGGATTTGGAGCATGGAGACGATTATCTCGGGATTGCAAGATAACCAAACAAAACTTTTAGTGGATTTCTACTTATTTTATTAAATATCATCTCCACCAAACAGGACAAGCTTGCATCTGTTATAGTTTTGGAGAAAAATGTGTTCATTTCATGTATGCGCGAAATGCCTTAAAAATGGCTTTAAAATGGATTTGGAGCATGGAGACGATTATCTCGGGATTGCAAGATAACCAAACAAAACTTTTAGTGGATTTCTACTTATTTTATTAAATATCATCTCCACCAAACAGGACAAGCTTGCATCTGTTATAGTTTTGGAGAAAAATGTGTTCATTTCATGTATGCGCGAAATGCCTTAAAAATGGCTTTAAAATGGATTTGGAGCATGGAGACGATTATCTCGGGATTGCAAGATAACCAAACAAAACTTTTAGTGGATTTCTACTTATTTTATTAAATATCATCTCCACCAAACAGGACAAGCTTGCATGTGTTATAGTTTTGGAGAAAAATGTGTTCATTTCATGTATGCGCAAAATGCCTTTGAAATGGCTTTAAAATGGATTTGGAGCATGGAGACGATTATCTCAGGATGGCAATATAAACAAACGAAACTTTTAGTAGATTTCTACTTATTTTATTAAATATTATCTCCACCAAACAGGACAAGCTTGCATCTGTTATAGTTTTGGAGAAAAATGTGTTCATTTCATGTATGCGCGAAATGCCTTAAAAATGGCTTTAAAATGGATTTGGAGCATGGAGACGATTATCTCGGGATTGCAAGATAACCAAACAAAACTTTTAGTGGATTTCTACTTATTTTATTAAATATCATCTCCACCAAACAGGACAAGCTTGCATCTGTTATAGTTTTGGAGAAAAATGTGTTCATTTCATGTATGCGCGAAATGCCTTAAAAATGGCTTTAAAATGGATTTGGAGCATGGAGACGATTATCTCGGGATTGCAATATAACCAAACAAAACTTTTAGTGGATTTCTACTTATTTTATTAAATATCATCTCCACCAAACAGGACAAGCTTGCATGTGTTATAGTTTTGGAGAAAAATGTGTTCATTTCATGTATGCGCAAAATGCCTTTGAAATGGCTTTAAAATGGATTTGGAGCATGGAGACGATTATCTCGGGATTGCAAGATAACCAAACAAAACTTTTAGTGGATTTCTACTTATTTTATTAAATATCATCTCCACCAAACAGGACAAGCTTGCATCTGTTATAGTTTTGGAGAAAAATGTGTTCATTTCATGTATGCGCGAAATGCCTTAAAAATGGCTTTAAAATGGATTTGGAGCATGGAGACGATTATCTCGGGATTGCAAGATAACCAAACAAAACTTTTAGTGGATTTCTACTTATTTTATTAAATATCATCTCCACCAAACAGGACAAGCTTGCATCTGTTATAGTTTTGGAGAAAAATGTGTTCATTTCATGTATGCGCGAAATGCCTTAAAAATGGCTTTAAAATGGATTTGGAGCATGGAGACGATTATCTCGGGATTGCAAGATAACCAAACAAAACTTTTAGTGGATTTCTACTTATTTTATTAAATATCATCTCCACCAAACAGGACAAGCTTGCATCTGTTATAGTTTTGGAGAAAAATGTGTTCATTTCATGTATGCGCGAAATGCCTTAAAAATGGCTTTAAAATGGATTTGGAGCATGGAGACGATTATCTCGGGATTGCAAGATAACCAAACAAAACTTTTAGTGGATTTCTACTTATTTTATTAAATATCATCTCCACCAAACAGGACAAGCTTGCATGTGTTATAGTTTTGGAGAAAAATGTGTTCATTTCATGTATGCGCAAAATGCCTTTGAAATGGCTTTAAAATGGATTTGGAGCATGGAGACGATTATCTCAGGATGGCAATATAAACAAACGAAACTTTTAGTAGATTTCTACTTATTTTATTAAATATTATCTCCACCAAACAGGACAAGCTTGCATCTGTTATAGTTTTGGAGAAAAATGTGTTCATTTCATGTATGCGCGAAATGCCTTAAAAATGGCTTTAAAATGGATTTGGAGCATGGAGACGATTATCTCGGGATTGCAAGATAACCAAACAAAACTTTTAGTGGATTTCTACTTATTTTATTAAATATCATCTCCACCAAACAGGACAAGCTTGCATCTGTTATAGTTTTGGAGAAAAATGTGTTCATTTCATGTATGCGCGAAATGCCTTAAAAATGGCTTTAAAATGGATTTGGAGCATGGAGACGATTATCTCGGGATTGCAAGATAACCAAACAAAACTTTTAGTGGATTTCTACTTATTTTATTAAATATCATCTCCACCAAACAGGACAAGCTTGCATGTGTTATAGTTTTGGAGAAAAATGTGTTCATTTCATGTATGCGCAAAATGCCTTTGAAATGGCTTTAAAATGGATTTGGAGCATGGAGACGATTATCTCAGGATGGCAATATAAACAAACGAAACTTTTAGTAGATTTCTACTTATTTTATTAAATATTATCTCCACCAAACAGGACAAGCTTGCATCTGTTATAGTTTTGGAGAAAAATGTGTTCATTTCATGTATGCGCGAAATGCCTTAAAAATGGCTTTAAAATGGATTTGGAGCATGGAGACGATAATCTCGGGATTGCAAGATAACCAAACAAAACTTTTAGTGGATTTCTACTTATTTTATTAAATATCATCTCCACCAAACAGGACAAGCTTGCATGTGTTATAGTTTTGGAGAAAAATGTGTTCATTTCATGTATGCGCGAAATGCCTTAAAAATGGCTTTAAAATGGATTTGGAGCATGGAGACGATTATCTCGGGATTGCAATATAACCAAACAAAACTTTTAGTGGATTTCTACTTATTTTATTAAATATCATCTCCACCAAACAGGACAAGCTTGCATCTGTTATAGTTTTGGAGAAAAATGTGTTCATTTCATGTATGCGCGAAATGCCTTAAAAATGGCTTTAAAATGGATTTGGAGCATGGAGACGATTATCTCGGGATTGCAAGATAACCAAACAAAACTTTTAGTGGATTTCTACTTACTTTATTAAATATCATCTCCACCAAACAGGACAAGCTTGCATCTGTTATAGTTTTGGAGAAAAATGTGTTCATTTCATGTATGCGCGAAATGCCTTAAAAATGGCTTTAAAATGGATTTGGAGCATGGAGACGATTATCTCGGGATTGCAAGATAACCAAACAAAACTTTTAGTGGATTTCTACTTATTTTATTAAATATCATCTCCACCAAACAGGACAAGCTTGCATCTGTTATAGTTTTGGAGAAAAATGTGTTCATTTCATGTATGCGCGAAATGCCTTAAAAATGGCTTTAAAATGGATTTGGAGCATGGAGACGATTATCTCGGGATTGCAAGATAACCAAACAAAACTTTTAGTGGATTTCTACTTATTTTATTAAATATCATCTCCACCAAACAGGACAAGCTTGCATCTGTTATAGTTTTGGAGAAAAATGTGTTCATTTCATGTATGCGCGAAATGCCTTAAAAATGGCTTTAAAATGGATTTGGAGCATGGAGACGATTATCTCGGGATTGCAAGATAACCAAACAAAACTTTTAGTGGATTTCTACTTATTTTATTAAATATCATCTCCACCAATCAGGACAAGCTTGCATCTGTTATAGTTTTGGAGAAAAATGTGTTCATTTCATGTATGCGCGAAATGCCTTAAAAATGGCTTTAAAATGGATTTGGAGCATGGAGACGATTATCTCGGGATTGCAAGATAACCAAACAAAACTTTTAGTGGATTTCTACTTATTTTATTAAATATCATCTCCACCAAACAGGACAAGCTTGCATCTGTTATAGTTTTGGAGAAAAATGTGTTCATTTCATGTATGCGCGAAATGCCTTAAAAATGGCTTTAAAATGGATTTGGAGCATGGAGACGATTATCTCGGGATTGCAATATAACCAAACAAAACTTTTAGTGGATTTCTACTTATTTTATTAAATATCATCTCCACCAAACAGGACAAGCTTGCATCTGTTATATTTTTGGAGAAAAATGTGTTCATTTCATGTATGCGCGAAATGCCTTAAAAATGGCTTTAAAATGGATTTGGAGCATGGAGACGATTATCTCGGGATTGCAAGATAACCAAACAAAACTTTTAGTGGATTTCTACTTATTTTATTAAATATCATCTCCACCAAACAGGACAAGCTTGCATCTGTTATATTTTTGGAGAAAAATGTGTTCATTTCATGTATGCGCGAAATGCCTTAAAAATGGCTTTAAAATGGATTTGGAGCATGGAGACGATTATCTCGGGATTGCAAGATAACCAAACAAAACTTTTAGTGGATTTCTACTTATTTTATTAAATATCATCTCCACCAAACAGGACAAGCTTGCATCTGTTATAGTTTTGGAGAAAAATGTGTTCATTTCATGTATGCGCGAAATGCCTTAAAAATGGCTTTAAAATGGATTTGGAGCATGGAGACGATTATCTCGGGATTGCAAGATAACCAAACAAAACTTTTAGTGGATTTCTACTTATTTTATTAAATATCATCTCCACCAAACAGGACAAGCTTGCATGTGTTATAGTTTTGGAGAAAAATGTGTTCATTTCATGTATGCGCAAAATGCCTTTGAAATGGCTTTAAAATGGATTTGGAGCATGGAGACGATTATCTCGGGATTGCAAGATAACCAAACAAAACTTTTAGTGGATTTCTACTTATTTTATTAAATATCATCTCCACCAAACAGGACAAGCTTGCATCTGTTATAGTTTTGGAGAAAAATGTGTTCATTTCATGTATGCGCGAAATGCCTTAAAAATGGCTTTAAAATGGATTTGGAGCATGGAGACGATTATCTCGGGATTGCAAGATAACCAAACAAAACTTTTAGTGGATTTCTACTTACTTTATTAAATATCATCTCCACCAAACAGGACAAGCTTGCATCTGTTATAGTTTTGGAGAAAAATGTGTTCATTTCATGTATGCGCGAAATGCCTTAAAAATGGCTTTAAAATGGATTTGGAGCATGGAGACGATTATCTCGGGATTGCAAGATAACCAAACAAAACTTTTAGTGGATTTCTACTTATTTTATTAAATATCATCTCCACCAAACAGGACAAGCTTGCATCTGTTATAGTTTTGGAGAAAAATGTGTTCATTTCATGTATGCGCGAAATGCCTTAAAAATGGCTTTAAAATGGATTTGGAGCATGGAGACGATTATCTCGGGATTGCAAGATAACCAAACAAAACTTTTAGTGGATTTCTACTTATTTTATTAAATATCATCTCCACCAAACAGGACAAGCTTGCATCTGTTATAGTTTTGGAGAAAAATGTGTTCATTTCATGTATGCGCGAAATGCCTTAAAAATGGCTTTAAAATGGATTTGGAGCATGGAGACGATTATCTCGGGATTGCAAGATAACCAAACAAAACTTTTAGTGGATTTCTACTTATTTTATTAAATATCATCTCCACCAAACAGGACAAGCTTGCATCTGTTATAGTTTTGGAGAAAAATGTGTTCATTTCATGTATGCGCGAAATGCCTTAAAAATGGCTTTAAAATGGATTTGGAGCATGGAGACGATTATCTCGGGATTGCAAGATAACCAAACAAAACTTTTAGTGGATTTCTACTTATTTTATTAAATATCATCTCCACCAAACAGGACAAGCTTGCATCTGTTATAGTTTTGGAGAAAAATGTGTTCATTTCATGTATGCGCGAAATGCCTTAAAAATGGCTTTAAAATGGATTTGGAGCATGGAGACGATTATCTCGGGATTGCAATATAACCAAACAAAACTTTTAGTGGATTTCTACTTATTTTATTAAATATCATCTCCACCAAACAGGACAAGCTTGCATCTGTTATATTTTTGGAGAAAAATGTGTTCATTTCATGTATGCGCGAAATGCCTTAAAAATGGCTTTAAAATGGATTTGGAGCATGGAGACGATTATCTCGGGATTGCAAGATAACCAAACAAAACTTTTAGTGGATTTCTACTTATTTTATTAAATATCATCTCCACCAAACAGGACAAGCTTGCATCTGTTATATTTTTGGAGAAAAATGTGTTCATTTCATGTATGCGCGAAATGCCTTAAAAATGGCTTTAAAATGGATTTGGAGCATGGAGACGATTATCTCGGGATTGCAAGATAACCAAACAAAACTTTTAGTGGATTTCTACTTATTTTATTAAATATCATCTCCACCAAACAGGACAAGCTTGCATCTGTTATAGTTTTGGAGAAAAATGTGTTCATTTCATGTATGCGCGAAATGCCTTAAAAATGGCTTTAAAATGGATTTGGAGCATGGAGACGATTATCTCGGGATTGCAAGATAACCAAACAAAACTTTTAGTGGATTTCTACTTATTTTATTAAATATCATCTCCACCAAACAGGACAAGCTTGCATGTGTTATAGTTTTGGAGAAAAATGTGTTCATTTCATGTATGCGCAAAATGCCTTTGAAATGGCTTTAAAATGGATTTGGAGCATGGAGACGATTATCTCGGGATTGCAAGATAACCAAACAAAACTTTTAGTGGATTTCTACTTATTTTATTAAATATCATCTCCACCAAACAGGACAAGCTTGCATCTGTTATAGTTTTGGAGAAAAATGTGTTCATTTCATGTATGCGCGAAATGCCTTAAAAATGGCTTTAAAATGGATTTGGAGCATGGAGACGATTATCTCGGGATTGCAAGATAACCAAACAAAACTTTTAGTGGATTTCTACTTATTTTATTAAATATCATCTCCACCAAACAGGACAAGCTTGCATCTGTTATAGTTTTGGAGAAAAATGTGTTCATTTCATGTATGCGCGAAATGCCTTAAAAATGGCATTAAAATGGATTTGGAGCATGGAGACGATTATCTCGGGATTGCAAGATAACCAAACAAAACTTTTAGTGGATTTCTACTTACTTTATTAAATATCATCTCCACCAAACAGGACAAGCTTGCATCTGTTATAGTTTTGGAGAAAAATGTGTTCATTTCATGTATGCGCGAAATGCCTTAAAAATGGCTTTAAAATGGATTTGGAGCATGGAGACGATTATCTCGGGATTGCAAGATAACCAAACAAAACTTTTAGTGGATTTCTACTTATTTTATTAAATATCATCTCCACCAAACAGGACAAGCTTGCATCTGTTATAGTTTTGGAGAAAAATGTGTTCATTTCATGTATGCGCGAAATGCCTTAAAAATGGCTTTAAAATGGATTTGGAGCATGGAGACGATTATCTCGGGATTGCAAGATAACCAAACAAAACTTTTAGTGGATTTCTACTTATTTTATTAAATATCATCTCCACCAAACAGGACAAGCTTGCATCTGTTATAGTTTTGGAGAAAAATGTGTTCATTTCATGTATGCGCGAAATGCCTTAAAAATGGCTTTAAAATGGATTTGGAGCATGGAGACGATTATCTCGGGATTGCAAGATAACCAAACAAAACTTTTAGTGGATTTCTACTTATTTTATTAAATATCATCTCCACCAAACAGGACAAGCTTGCATGTGTTATAGTTTTGGAGAAAAATGTGTTCATTTCATGTATGCGCAAAATGCCTTTGAAATGGCTTTAAAATGGATTTGGAGCATGGAGACGATTATCTCAGGATGGCAATATAAACAAACGAAACTTTTAGTAGATTTCTACTTATTTTATTAAATATCATCTCCACCAAACAGGACAAGCTTGCATCTGTTATAGTTTTGGAGAAAAATGTGTTCATTTCATGTATGCGCGAAATGCCTTAAAAATGGCTTTAAAATGGATTTGGAGCATGGAGACGATTATCTCGGGATTGCAATATAACCAAACAAAACTTTTAGTGGATTTCTACTTATTTTATTAAATATCATCTCCACCAAACAGGACAAGCTTGCATCTGTTATATTTTTGGAGAAAAATGTGTTCATTTCATGTATGCGCGAAATGCCTTAAAAATGGCTTTAAAATGGATTTGGAGCATGGAGACGATTATCTCGGGATTGCAAGATAACCAAACAAAACTTTTAGTGGATTTCTACTTATTTTATTAAATATCATCTCCACCAAACAGGACAAGCTTGCATCTGTTATATTTTTGGAGAAAAATGTGTTCATTTCATGTATGCGCGAAATGCCTTAAAAATGGCTTTAAAATGGATTTGGAGCATGGAGACGATTATCTCGGGATTGCAAGATAACCAAACAAAACTTTTAGTGGATTTCTACTTATTTTATTAAATATCATCTCCACCAAACAGGACAAGCTTGCATCTGTTATAGTTTTGGAGAAAAATGTGTTCATTTCATGTATGCGCGAAATGCCTTAAAAATGGCTTTAAAATGGATTTGGAGCATGGAGACGATTATCTCGGGATTGCAAGATAACCAAACAAAACTTTTAGTGGATTTCTACTTATTTTATTAAATATCATCTCCACCAAACAGGACAAGCTTGCATGTGTTATAGTTTTGGAGAAAAATGTGTTCATTTCATGTATGCGCAAAATGCCTTTGAAATGGCTTTAAAATGGATTTGGAGCATGGAGACGATTATCTCGGGATTGCAAGATAACCAAACAAAACTTTTAGTGGATTTCTACTTATTTTATTAAATATCATCTCCACCAAACAGGACAAGCTTGCATCTGTTATAGTTTTGGAGAAAAATGTGTTCATTTCATGTATGCGCGAAATGCCTTAAAAATGGCTTTAAAATGGATTTGGAGCATGGAGACGATTATCTCGGGATTGCAAGATAACCAAACAAAACTTTTAGTGGATTTCTACTTATTTTATTAAATATCATCTCCACCAAACAGGACAAGCTTGCATCTGTTATAGTTTTGGAGAAAAATGTGTTCATTTCATGTATGCGCGAAATGCCTTAAAAATGGCATTAAAATGGATTTGGAGCATGGAGACGATTATCTCGGGATTGCAAGATAACCAAACAAAACTTTTAGTGGATTTCTACTTATTTTATTAAATATCATCTCCACCAAACAGGACAAGCTTGCATCTGTTATAGTTTTGGAGAAAAATGTGTTCATTTCATGTATGCGCGAAATGCCTTAAAAATGGCTTTAAAATGGATTTGGAGCATGGAGACGATTATCTCGGGATTGCAAGATAACCAAACAAAACTTTTAGTGGATTTCTACTTATTTTATTAAATATCATCTCCACCAAACAGGACAAGCTTGCATCTGTTATATTTTTGGAGAAAAATGTGTTCATTTCATGTATGCGCGAAATGCCTTAAAAATGGCTTTAAAATGGATTTGGAGCATGGAGACGATTATCTCGGGATTGCAAGATAACCAAACAAAACTTTTAGTGGATTTCTACTTATTTTATTAAATATCATCTCCACCAAACAGGACAAGCTTGCATCTGTTATAGTTTTGGAGAAAAATGTGTTCATTTCATGTATGCGCGAAATGCCTTAAAAATGGCTTTAAAATGGATTTGGAGCATGGAGACGATTATCTCGGGATTGCAAGATAACCAAACAAAACTTTTAGTGGATTTCTACTTATTTTATTAAATATCATCTCCACCAAACAGGACAAGCTTGCATGTGTTATAGTTTTGGAGAAAAATGTGTTCATTTCATGTATGCGCAAAATGCCTTTGAAATGGCTTTAAAATGGATTTGGAGCATGGAGACGATTATCTCAGGATGGCAATATAAACAAACGAAACTTTTAGTAGATTTCTACTTATTTTATTAAATATTATCTCCACCAAACAGGACAAGCTTGCATCTGTTATAGTTTTGGAGAAAAATGTGTTCATTTCATGTATGCGCGAAATGCCTTAAAAATGGCTTTAAAATGGATTTGGAGCATGGAGACGATTATCTCGGGATTGCAAGATAACCAAACAAAACTTTTAGTGGATTTCTACTTATTTTATTAAATATCATCTCCACCAAACAGGACAAGCTTGCATCTGTTATAGTTTTGGAGAAAAATGTGTTCATTTCATGTATGCGCGAAATGCCTTAAATATGGCTTTAAAATGGATTTGGAGCATGGAGACGATTATCTCAGGATTGCAATATAACCAAACAAAACTTTTAGTGGATTTCTACTTATTTTATTAAATATCATCTCCACCAAACAGGACAAGCTTGCATGTGTTATAGTTTTGGAGAAAAATGTGTTCATTTCATGTATGCGCAAAATGCCTTTGAAATGGCTTTAAAATGGATTTGGAGCATGGAGACGATTATCTCGGGATTGCAAGATAACCAAACAAAACTTTTAGTGGATTTCTACTTATTTTATTAAATATCATCTCCACCAAACAGGACAAGCTTGCATCTGTTATAGTTTTGGAGAAAAATGTGTTCATTTCATGTATGCGCGAAATGCCTTAAAAATGGCTTTAAAATGGATTTGGAGCATGGAGACGATTATCTCGGGATTGCAAGATAACCAAACAAAACTTTTAGTGGATTTCTACTTATTTTATTAAATATCATCTCCACCAAACAGGACAAGCTTGCATGTGTTATAGTTTTGGAGAAAAATGTGTTCATTTCATGTATGCGCAAAATGCCTTTGAAATGGCTTTAAAATGGATTTGGAGCATGGAGACGATTATCTCGGGATTGCAAGATAACCAAACAAAACTTTTAGTGGATTTCTACTTATTTTATTAAATATCATCTCCACCAAACAGGACAAGCTTGCATCTGTTATAGTTTTGGAGAAAAATGTGTTCATTTCATGTATGCGCGAAATGCCTTAAAAATGGCTTTAAAATGGATTTGGAGCATGGAGACGATTATCTCGGGATTGCAAGATAACCAAACAAAACTTTTAGTGGATTTCTACTTATTTTATTAAATATCATCTCCACCAAACAGGACAAGCTTGCATCTGTTATAGTTTTGGAGAAAAATGTGTTCATTTCATGTATGCGCGAAATGCCTTAAAAATGGCATTAAAATGGATTTGGAGCATGGAGACGATTATCTCGGGATTGCAAGATAACCAAACAAAACTTTTAGTGGATTTCTACTTATTTTATTAAATATCATCTCCACCAAACAGGACAAGCTTGCATCTGTTATAGTTTTGGAGAAAAATGTGTTCATTTCATGTATGCGCGAAATGCCTTAAAAATGGCTTTAAAATGGATTTGGAGCATGGAGACGATTATCTCGGGATTGCAAGATAACCAAACAAAACTTTTAGTGGATTTCTACTTATTTTATTAAATATCATCTCCACCAAACAGGACAAGCTTGCATGTGTTATAGTTTTGGAGAAAAATGTGTTCATTTCATGTATGCGCAAAATGCCTTTGAAATGGCTTTAAAATGGATTTGGAGCATGGAGACGATTATCTCAGGATGGCAATATAAACAAACGAAACTTTTAGTAGATTTCTACTTATTTTATTAAATATTATCTCCACCAAACAGGACAAGCTTGCATCTGTTATAGTTTTGGAGAAAAATGTGTTCATTTCATGTATGCGCGAAATGCCTTAAAAATGGCTTTAAAATGGATTTGGAGCATGGAGACGATTATCTCGGGATTGCAAGATAACCAAACAAAACTTTTAGTGGATTTCTACTTATTTTATTAAATATCATCTCCACCAAACAGGACAAGCTTGCATCTGTTATAGTTTTGGAGAAAAATGTGTTCATTTCATGTATGCGCGAAATGCCTTAAATATGGCTTTAAAATGGATTTGGAGCATGGAGACGATTATCTCAGGATTGCAATATAACCAAACAAAACTTTTAGTGGATTTCTACTTATTTTATTAAATATCATCTCCACCAAACAGGACAAGCTTGCATGTGTTATAGTTTTGGAGAAAAATGTGTTCATTTCATGTATGCGCAAAATGCCTTTGAAATGGCTTTAAAATGGATTTGGAGCATGGAGACGATTATCTCGGGATTGCAAGATAACCAAACAAAACTTTTAGTGGATTTCTACTTATTTTATTAAATATCATCTCCACCAAACAGGACAAGCTTGCATCTGTTATAGTTTTGGAGAAAAATGTGTTCATTTCATGTATGCGCGAAATGCCTTAAAAATGGCTTTAAAATGGATTTGGAGCATGGAGACGATTATCTCGGGATTGCAAGATAACCAAACAAAACTTTTAGTGGATTTCTACTTATTTTATTAAATATCATCTCCACCAAACAGGACAAGCTTGCATCTGTTATAGTTTTGGAGAAAAATGTGTTCATTTCATGTATGCGCGAAATGCCTTAAAAATGGCTTTAAAATGGATTTGGAGCATGGAGACGATTATCTCGGGATTGCAAGATAACCAAACAAAACTTTTAGTGGATTTCTACTTATTTTATTAAATATCATCTCCACCAAACAGGACAAGCTTGCATGTGTTATAGTTTTGGAGAAAAATGTGTTCATTTCATGTATGCGCAAAATGCCTTTGAAATGGCTTTAAAATGGATTTGGAGCATGGAGACGATTATCTCGGGATTGCAAGATAACCAAACAAAACTTTTAGTGGATTTCTACTTATTTTATTAAATATCATCTCCACCAAACAGGACAAGCTTGCATGTGTTATAGTTTTGGAGAAAAATGTGTTCATTTCATGTATGCGCAAAATGCCTTTGAAATGGCTTTAAAATGGATTTGGAGCATGGAGACGATTATCTCAGGATGGCAATATAAACAAACGAAACTTTTAGTAGATTTCTACTTATTTTATTAAATATTATCTCCACCAAACAGGACAAGCTTGCATCTGTTATAGTTTTGGAGAAAAATGTGTTCATTTCATGTATGCGCGAAATGCCTTAAAAATGGCTTTAAAATGGATTTGGAGCATGGAGACGATTATCTCGGGATTGCAAGATAACCAAACAAAACTTTTAGTGGATTTCTACTTATTTTATTAAATATCATCTCCACCAAACAGGACAAGCTTGCATCTGTTATAGTTTTGGAGAAAAATGTGTTCATTTCATGTATGCGCGAAATGCCTTAAATATGGCTTTAAAATGGATTTGGAGCATGGAGACGATTATCTCAGGATTGCAATATAACCAAACAAAACTTTTAGTGGATTTCTACTTATTTTATTAAATATCATCTCCACCAAACAGGACAAGCTTGCATGTGTTATAGTTTTGGAGAAAAATGTGTTCATTTCATGTATGCGCAAAATGCCTTTGAAATGGCTTTAAAATGGATTTGGAGCATGGAGACGATTATCTCGGGATTGCAAGATAACCAAACAAAACTTTTAGTGGATTTCTACTTATTTTATTAAATATCATCTCCACCAAACAGGACAAGCTTGCATCTGTTATAGTTTTGGAGAAAAATGTGTTCATTTCATGTATGCGCGAAATGCCTTAAAAATGGCTTTAAAATGGATTTGGAGCATGGAGACGATTATCTCGGGATTGCAAGATAACCAAACAAAACTTTTAGTGGATTTCTACTTATTTTATTAAATATCATCTCCACCAAACAGGACAAGCTTGCATCTGTTATAGTTTTGGAGAAAAATGTGTTCATTTCATGTATGCGCGAAATGCCTTAAAAATGGCTTTAAAATGGATTTGGAGCATGGAGACGATTATCTCGGGATTGCAAGATAACCAAACAAAACTTTTAGTGGATTTCTACTTATTTTATTAAATATCATCTCCACCAAACAGGACAAGCTTGCATGTGTTATAGTTTTGGAGAAAAATGTGTTCATTTCATGTATGCGCAAAATGCCTTTGAAATGGCTTTAAAATGGATTTGGAGCATGGAGACGATTATCTCAGGATGGCAATATAAACCAACGAAACTTTTAGTAGATTTCTACTTATTTTATTAAATATTATCTCCACCAAACAGGACAAGCTTGCATCTGTTATAGTTTTGGAGAAAAATGTGTTCATTTCATGTATGCGCGAAATGCCTTAAAAATGGCTTTAAAATGGATTTGGAGCATGGAGACGATAATCTCGGGATTGCAAGATAACCAAACAAAACTTTTAGTGGATTTCTACTTAGTTTATTAAATATCATCTCCACCAAACAGGACAAGCTTGCATCTGTTATAGTTTTGGGGAAAAATGTGTTCATTTCATGTATGCGCGAAATGCCTTAAAAATGGCTTTAAAATGGATTTGGAGCATGGAGACGATTATCTCGGGATTGCAATATAACCAAACAAAACTTTTAGTGGATTTCTACTTATTTTATTAAATATCATCTCCACCAAACAGGACAAGCTTGCATCTGTTATAGTTTTGGAGAAAAATGTGTTCATTTCATGTATGCGCGAAATGCCTTAAAAATGGCTTTAAAATGGATTTGGAGCATGGAGACGATTATCTCGGGATTGCAAGATAACCAAACAAAACTTTTAGTGGATTTCTACTTACTTTATTAAATATCATCTCCACCAAACAGGACAAGCTTGCATCTGTTATAGTTTTGGAGAAAAATGTGTTCATTTCATGTATGCGCGAAATGCCTTAAAAATGGCTTTAAAATGGATTTGGAGCATGGAGACGATTATCTCGGGATTGCAAGATAACCAAACAAAACTTTTAGTGGATTTCTACTTATTTTATTAAATATCATCTCCACCAAACAGGACAAGCTTGCATCTGTTATAGTTTTGGAGAAAAATGTGTTCATTTCATGTATGCGCGAAATGCCTTAAAAATGGCTTTAAAATGGATTTGGAGCATGGAGACGATTATCTCGGGATTGCAAGATAACCAAACAAAACTTTTAGTGGATTTCTACTTATTTTATTAAATATCATCTCCACCAAACAGGACAAGCTTGCATGTGTTATAGTTTTGGAGAAAAATGTGTTCATTTCATGTATGCGCAAAATGCCTTTGAAATGGCTTTAAAATGGATTTGGAGCATGGAGACGATTATCTCAGGATGGCAATATAAACAAACGAAACTTTTAGTAGATTTCTACTTATTTTATTAAATATTATCTCCACCAAACAGGACAAGCTTGCATCTGTTATAGTTTTGGAGAAAAATGTGTTCATTTCATGTATGCGCGAAATGCCTTAAAAATGGCTTTAAAATGGATTTGGAGCATGGAGACGATTATCTCGGGATTGCAAGATAACCAAACAAAACTTTTAGTGGATTTCTACTTATTTTATTAAATATCATCTCCACCAAACAGGCCAAGCTTGCATCTGTTATAGTTTTGGAGAAAAATGTGTTCATTTCATGTATGCGCGAAATGCCTTAAAAATGGCTTTAAAATGGATTTGGAGCATGGAGACGATTATCTCGGGATTGCAAGATAACCAAACAAAACTTTTAGTGGATTTCTACTTATTTTTTTAAATATCATCTCCACCAAACAGGACAAGCTTGCATCTGTTATAGTTTTGGAGAAAAATGTGTTCATTTCATGTATGCGCGAAATGCCTTAAAAATGGCTTTAAAATGGATTTGGAGCATGGAGACGATTATCTCGGGATTGCAAGATAACCAAACAAAACTTTTAGTGGATTTCTACTTATTTTATTAAATATCATCTCCACCAAACAGGACAAGCTTGCATCTGTTATAGTTTTGGAGAAAAATGTGTTCATTTCATGTATGCGCGAAATGCCTTAAAAATGGCTTTAAAATGGATTTGGAGCATGGAGACGATTATCTCGGGATTGCAAGATAACCAAACAAAACTTTTAGTGGATTTCTACTTATTTTATTAAATATCATCTCCACCAAACAGGACAAGCTTGCATGTGTTATAGTTTTGGAGAAAAATGTGTTCATTTCATGTATGCGCAAAATGCCTTTGAAATGGCTTTAAAATGGATTTGGAGCATGGAGACGATTATCTCAGGATGGCAACATAAACAAACGAAACTTTTAGTAGATTTCTACTTATTTTATTAAATATTATCTCCACCAAACAGGACAAGCTTGCATCTGTTATAGTTTTGGAGAAAAATGTGTTCATTTCATGTATGCGCGAAATGCCTTAAAAATGGCTTTAAAATGGATTTGGAGCATGGAGACGATTATCTCGGGATTGCAAGATAACCAAACAAAACTTTTAGTGGATTTCTACTTATTTTATTAAATATCATCTCCACCAAACAGGACAAGCTTGCATCTGTTATAGTTTTGGAGAAAAATGTGTTCATTTCATGTATGCGCGAAATGCCTTAAAAATGGCTTTAAAATGGATTTGGAGCATGGAGACGATTATCTCGGGATTGCAATATAACCAAACAAAACTTTTAGTGGATTTCTACTTATTTTATTAAATATCATCTCCACCAAACAGGACAAGCTTGCATCTGTTATAGTTTTGGAGAAAAATGTGTTCATTTCATGTATGCGCGAAATGCCTTAAAAATGGCTTTAAAATGGATTTGGAGCATGGAGACGATTATCTCGGGATTGCAAGATAACCAAACAAAACTTTTAGTGGTTTTCTACTTACTTTATTAAATATCATCTCCACCAAACAGGACAAGCTTGCATCTGTTATAGTTTTGGAGAAAAATGTGTTCATTTCATGTATGCGCGAAATGCCTTAAAAATGGCTTTAAAATGGATTTGGAGCATGGAGACGATTATCTCGGGATTGCAAGATAACCAAACAAAACTTTTAGTGGATTTCTACTTATTTTATTAAATATCATCTCCACCAAACAGGACAAGCTTGCATCTGTTATAGTTTTGGAGAAAAATGTGTTCATTTCATGTATGCGCGAAAT
This sequence comes from Anomaloglossus baeobatrachus, assembly GCF_048569485.1. Classification (NCBI taxonomy): domain Eukaryota; kingdom Metazoa; phylum Chordata; class Amphibia; order Anura; family Aromobatidae; genus Anomaloglossus; species Anomaloglossus baeobatrachus. The sequence goes on from NW_027443142.1 coordinate 178,316, forward strand.
GCCTTAAAAATGGCTTTAAAATGGATTTGGAGCATGGAGACGATTATCTCGGGATTGCAAGATAACCAAACAAAACTTTTAGTGGATTTCTACTTATTTTATTAAATATCATCTCCACCAAACAGGACAAGCTTGCATCTGTTATAGTTTTGGAGAAAAATGTGTTCATTTCATGTATGCGCGAAATGCCTTAAAAATGGCTTTAAAATGGATTTGGAGCATGGAGACGATTATCTCGGGATTGCAAGATAACCAAACAAAACTTTTAGTGGATTTCTACTTATTTTATTAAATATCATCTCCACCAAACAGGACAAGCTTGCATCTGTTATAGTTTTGGAGAAAAATGTGTTCATTTCATGTATGCGTGAAATGCCTTAAAAATGGCTTTAAAATGGATTTGGAGCATGGAGACGATTATCTCGGGATTGCAAGATAACCAAACAAAACTTTTAGTGGATTTCTACTTATTTTATTAAATATCATCTCCACCAAACAGGACAAGCTTGCATCTGTTATAGTTTTGGAGAAAAATGTGTTCATTTCATGTATGCGCGAAATGCCTTAAAAATGGCTTTAAAATGGATTTGGAGCATGGAGACGATTATCTCGGGATTGCAAGATAACCAAACAAAACTTTTAGTGGATTTCTACTTATTTTATTAAATATCATCTCCACCAAACAGGACAAGCTTGCATCTGTTATAGTTTTGGAGAAAAATGTGTTCATTTCATGTATGCGCGAAATGCCTTAAAAATGGCTTTAAAATGGATTTGGAGCATGGAGACGATTATCTCGGGATTGCAAGATAACCAAACAAAACTTTTAGTGGATTTCTACTTATTTTATTAAATATCATCTCCACCAAACAGGACAAGCTTGCATCTGTTATAGTTTTGGAGAAAAATGTGTTCATTTCATGTATGCGCGAAATGCCTTAAAAATGGCTTTAAAATGGATTTGGAGCATGGAGACGATTATCTCGGGATTGCAATATAACCAAACAAAACTTTTAGTGGATTTCTACTTATTTTATTAAATATCATCTCCACCAAACAGGACAAGCTTGCATCTGTTATAGTTTTGGAGAAAAATGTGTTCATTTCATGTATGCGCGAAATGCCTTAAAAATGGCTTTAAAATGGATTTGGAGCATGGAGACGATTATCTCGGGATTGCAAGATAACCAAACAAAACTTTTAGTGGACTTCTACTTATTTTATTAAATATCATCTCCACCAAACAGGACAAGCTTGCATCTGTTATAGTTTTGGAGAAAAATGTGTTCATTTCATGTATGCGCGAAATGCCTTAAAAATGGCTTTAAAATGGATTTGGAGCATGGAGACGATTATCTCGGGATTGCAAGATAACCAAACAAAACTTTTAGTGGATTTCTACTTATTTTATTAAATATCATCTCCACCAAACAGGACAAGCTTGCATCTGTTATAGTTTTGGAGAAAAATGTGTTCATTTCATGTATGCGCGAAATGCCTTAAAAATGGCTTTAAAATGGATTTGGAGCATGGAGACGATTATCTCGGGATTGCAAGATAACCAAACAAAACTTTTAGTGGATTTCTACTTATTTTATTAAATATCATCTCCACCAAACAGGACAAGCTTGCATGTGTTATAGTTTTGGAGAAAAATGTGTTCATTTCATGTATGCGCAAAATGCCTTTGAAATGGCTTTAAAATGGATTTGGAGCATGGAGACGATTATCTCGGGATTGCAAGATAACCAAACAAAACTTTTAGTGGATTTCTACTTATTTTATTAAATATCATCTCCACCAAACAGGACAAGCTTGCATGTGTTATAGTTTTGGAGAAAAATGTGTTCATTTCATGTATGCGCAAAATGCCTTTGAAATGGCTTTAAAATGGATTTGGAGCATGGAGACGATTATCTCAGGATGGCAATATAAAAAACGAAACTTTTAGTAGATTTCTACTTATTTTATTAAATATTATCTCCACCAAACAGGACAAGCTTGCATCTGTTATAGTTTTGGAGAAAAATGTGTTAATTTCATGTATGCGCGAAATGCCTTAAAAATGGCTTTAAAATGGATTTGGAGCATGGAGACGATTATCTCGGGATTGCAAGATAACCAAACAAAACTTTTAGTGGATTTCTACTTATTTTATTAAATATCATCTCCACCAAACAGGACAAGCTTGCATGTGTTATAGTTTTGGAGAAAAATGTGTTCATTTCATGTATGCGCGAAATGCCTTAAAAATGGCTTTAAAATGGATTTGGAGCATGGAGACGATTATCTCGGGATTGCAAGATAACCAAACAAAACTTTTAGTGGATTTCTACTTATTTTATTAAATATCATCTCCACCAAACAGGACAAGCTTGCATCTGTTATAGTTTTGGAGAAAAATGTGTTCATTTCATGTATGCGCGAAATGCCTTAAAAATGGCTTTAAAATGGATTTGGAGCATGGAGACGATTATCTCGGGATTGCAAGATAACCAAACAAAACTTTTAGTGGATTTCTACTTATTTTATTAAATATCATCTCCACCAAACAGGACAAGCTTGCATGTGTTATAGTTTTGGAGAAAAATGTGTTCATTTCATGTATGCGCAAAATGCCTTTGAAATGGCTTTAAAATGGATTTGGAGCATGGAGACGATTATCTCAGGATGGCAATATAAACAAACGAAACTTTTAGTAGATTTCTACTTATTTTATTAAATATTATCTCCACCAAACAGGACAAGCTTGCATCTGTTATAGTTTTGGAGAAAAATGTGTTCATTTCATGTATGCGCGAAATGCCTTAAAAATGGCTTTAAAATGGATTTGGAGCATGGAGACGATTATCTCGGGATTGCAAGATAACCAAACAAAACTTTTAGTGGATTTCTACTTATTTTATTAAATATCATCTCCACCAAACAGGACAAGCTTGCATCTGTTATAGTTTTGGAGAAAAATGTGTTAATTTCATGTATGCGCGAAATGCCTTAAAAATGGCTTTAAAATGGATTTGGAGCATGGAGACGATTATCTCGGGATTGCAAGATAACCAAACAAAACTTTTAGTGGATTTCTACTTATTTTATTAAATATCATCTCCACCAAACAGGACAAGCTTGCATGTGTTATAGTTTTGGAGAAAAATGTGTTCATTTCATGTATGCGCGAAATGCCTTAAAAATGGCTTTAAAATGGATTTGGAGCATGGAGACGATTATCTCGGGATTGCAAGATAACCAAACAAAACTTTTAGTGGATTTCTACTTATTTTATTAAATATCATCTCCACCAAACAGGACAAGCTTGCATCTGTTATAGTTTTGGAGAAAAATGTGTTCATTTCATGTATGCGCGAAATGCCTTAAAAATGGCTTTAAAATGGATTTGGAGCATGGAGACGATTATCTCGGGATTGCAAGATAACCAAACAAAACTTTTAGTGGATTTCTACTTATTTTATTAAATATCATCTCCACCAAACAGGACAAGCTTGCATCTGTTATAGTTTTGGAGAAAAATGTGTTCATTTCATGTATGCGCGAAATGCCTTAAAAATGGCTTTAAAATGGATTTGGAGCATGGAGACGATTATCTCGGGATTGCAAGATAACCAAACAAAACTTTTAGTGGATTTCTACTTATTTTATTAAATATCATCTCCACCAAACAGGACAAGCTTGCATCTGTTATAGTTTTGGAGAAAAATGTGTTCATTTCATGTATGCGCGAAATGCCTTAAAAATGGCTTTAAAATGGATTTGGAGCATGGAGACGATTATCTCGGGATTGCAAGATAACCAAACAAAACTTTTAGTAAATTTCTACTTACTTTATTAAATATCATCTCCACCAAACAGGACAAGCTTGCATCTGTTATAGTTTTGGAGAAAAATGTGTTCATTTCATGTATGCGCGAAATGCCTTAAAAATGGCTTTAAAATGGATTTGGAGCATGGAGACGATTATCTCGGGATTGCAAGATAACCAAACAAAACTTTTAGTGGATTTCTACTTATTTTATTAAATATCATCTCCACCAAACAGGACAAGCTTGCATCTGTTATAGTTTTGGAGAAAAATGTGTTCATTTCATGTATGCGCGAAATGCCTTAAAAATGGCTTTAAAATGGATTTGGAGCATGGAGACGATTATCTCGGGATTGCAAGATAACCAAACAAAACTTTTAGTGGATTTCTACTTATTTTATTAAATATCATCTCCACCAAACAGGACAAGCTTGCATCTGTTATAGTTTTGGAGAAAAATGTGTTCATTTCATGTATGCGCGAAATGCCTTAAAAATGGCTTTAAAATGGATTTGGAGCATGGAGACGATTATCTCGGGATTGCAAGATAACCAAACAAAACTTTTAGTGGATTTCTACTTATTTTATTAAATATCATCTCCACCAAACAGGACAAGCTTGCATCTGTTATAGTTTTGGAGAAAAATGTGTTCATTTCATGTATGCGCGAAATGCCTTAAAAATGGCTTTAAAATGGATTTGGAGCATGGAGACGATTATCTCGGGATTGCAAGATAACCAAACAAAACTTTTAGTGGAGTTCTACTTATTTTATTAAATATCATCTCCACCAAACAGGACAAGCTTGCATCTGTTATAGTTTTGGAGAAAAATGTGTTCATTTCATGTATGCGTGAAATGCCTTAAAAATGGCTTTAAAATGGATTTGGAGCATGGAGACGATTATCTCGGGATTGCAAGATAACCAAACAAAACTTTTAGTGGATTTCTACTTATTTTATTAAATATCATCTCCACCAAACAGGACAAGCTTGCATCTGTTATAGTTTTGGAGAAAAATGTGTTCATTTCATGTATGCGCGAAATGCCTTAAAAATGGCTTTAAAATGGATTTGGAGCATGGAGACGATTATCTCGGGATTGCAAGATAACCAAACAAAACTTTTAGTGGATTTCTACTTATTTTATTAAATATCATCTCCACCAAACAGGACAAGCTTGCATCTGTTATAGTTTTGGAGAAAAATGTGTTCATTTCATGTATGCGCGAAATGCCTTAAAAATGGCTTTAAAATGGATTTGGAGCATGGAGACGATTATCTCGGGATTGCAAGATAACCAAACAAAACTTTTAGTGGATTTCTACTTATTTTATTAAATATCATCTCCACCAAACAGGACAAGCTTGCATCTGTTATAGTTTTGGAGAAAAATGTGTTCATTTCATGTATGCGCGAAATGCCTTAAAAATGGCTTTAAAATGGATTTGGAGCATGGAGACGATTATCTCGGGATTGCAAGATAACCAAACAAAACTTTTAGTGGATTTCTACTTATTTTATTAAATATCATCTCCACCAAACAGGACAAGCTTGCATCTGTTATAGTTTTGGAGAAAAATGTGTTCATTTAATGTATGCGCGAAATGCCTTAAAAATGGCTTTAAAATGGATTTGGAGCATGGAGACGATTATCTCGGGATTGCAAGATAACCAAACAAAACTTTTAGTGGATTTCTACTTATTTTATTAAATATCATCTCCACCAAACAGGACAAGCTTGCATCTGTTATAGTTTTGGAGAAAAATGTGTTCATTTCATGTATGCGCGAAATGCCTTAAAAATGGCTTTAAAATGGATTTGGAGCATGGAGACGATTATCTCGGGATTGCAAGATAACCAAACAAAACTTTTAGTGGATTTCTACTTATTTTATTAAATATCATCTCCACCAAACAGGACAAGCTTGCATCTGTTATAGTTTTGGAGAAAAATGTGTTCATTTCATGTATGCGCGAAATGCCTTAAAAATGGCTTTAAAATGGATTTGGAGCATGGAGACGATTATCTCGGGATTGCAAGATAACCAAACAAAACTTTTAGTGGATTTCTACTTATTTTATTAAATATCATCTCCACCAAACAGGACAAGCTTGCATCTGTTATAGTTTTGGAGAAAAATGTGTTCATTTCATGTATGCGCGAAATGCCTTAAAAATGGCTTTAAAATGGATTTGGAGCATGGAGACGATTATCTCGGGATTGCAAGATAACCAAACAAAACTTTTAGTGGATTTCTACTTATTTTATTAAATATCATCTCCACCAAACAGGACAAGCTTGCATCTGTTATAGTTTTGGAGAAAAATGTGTTCATTTCATGTATGCGCGAAATGCCTTAAAAATGGCTTTAAAATGGATTTGGAGCATGGAGACGATTATCTCGGGATTGCAAGATAACCAAACAAAACTTTTAGTGGATTTCTACTTATTTTATTAAATATCATCTCCACCAAACAGGACAAGCTTGCATCTGTTATAGTTTTGGAGAAAAATGTGTTCATTTCATGTATGCGCGAAATGCCTTAAAAATGGCTTTAAAATGGATTTGCAGCATGGAGACGATTATCTCGGGATTGCAAGATAACCAAACAAAACTTTTAGTGGATTTCTACTTATTTTATTAAATATCATCTCCACCAAACAGGACAAGCTTGCATCTGTTATAGTTTTGGAGAAAAATGTGTTCATTTCATGTATGCGCGAAATGCCTTAAAAATGGCTTTAAAATGGATTTGGAGCATGGAGACGATTATCTCGGGATTGCAAGATAACCAAACAAAACTTTTAGTGGATTTCTACTTACTTTATTAAATATCATCTCCACCAAACAGGACAAGCTTGCATCTGTTATAGTTTTGGAGAAAAATGTGTTCATTTCATGTATGCGCGAAATGCCTTAAAAATGGCTTTAAAATGGATTTGGAGCATGGAGACGATTATCTCGGGATTGCAAGATAACCAAACAAAACTTTTAGTGGATTTCTACTTATTTTATTAAATATCATCTCCACCAAACAGGACAAGCTTGCATCTGTTATAGTTTTGGAGAAAAATGTGTTCATTTCATGTATGCGCGAAATGCCTTAAAAATGGCTTTAAAATGGATTTGGAGCATGGAGACGATTATCTCGGGATTGCAAGATAACCAAACAAAACTTTTAGTGGATTTCTACTTATTTTATTAAATATCATCTCCACCAAACAGGACAAGCTTGCATCTGTTATAGTTTTGGAGAAAAATGTGTTCATTTCATGTATGCGCGAAATGCCTTAAAAATGGCTTTAAAATGGATTTGGAGCATGGAGACGATTATCTCGGGATTTCAAGATAACCAAACAAAACTTTTAGTGGATTTCTACTTATTTTATTAAATATCATCTCCACCAAACAGGACAAGCTTGCATCTGTTATAGTTTTGGAGAAAAATGTGTTCATTTCATGCATGCGCGAAATGCCTTAAAAATGGCTTTAAAATGGATTTGGAGCATGGAGACGATTATCTCGGGATTGCAAGATAACCAAACAAAACTTTTAGTGGATTTCTACTTATTTTATTAAATATCATCTCCACCAAACAGGACAAGCTTGCATCTGTTATAGTTTTGGAGAAAAATGTGTTCATTTCATGTATGCGTGAAATGCCTTAAAAATGGCTTTAAAATGGATTTGGAGCATGGAGACGATTATCTCGGGATTGCAAGATAACCAAACAAAACTTTTAGTGGATTTCTACTTATTTTATTAAATATCATCTCCACCAAACAGGACAAGCTTGCATCTGTTATAGTTTTGGAGAAAAATGTGTTCATTTCATGTATGCGCGAAATGCCTTAAAAATGGCTTTAAAATGGATTTGGAGCATGGAGACGATTATCTCGGGATTGCAAGATAACCAAACAAAACTTTTAGTGGATTTCTACTTATTTTATTAAATATCATCTCCACCAAACAGGACAAGCTTGCATCTGTTATAGTTTTGGAGAAAAATGTGTTCATTTCATGCATGCGCGAAATGCCTTAAAAATGGCTTTAAAATGGATTTGGAGCATGGAGACGATTATCTCGGGATTGCAAGATAACCAAACAAAACTTTTAGTGGATTTCTACTTATTTTATTAAATATCATCTCCACCAAACAGGACAAGCTTGCATCTGTTATAGTTTTGGAGAAAAATGTGTTCATTTCATGTATGCGCGAAATGCCTTAAAAATGGCTTTAAAATGGATTTGGAGCATGGAGACGATTATCTCGGGATTGCAAGATAACCAAACAAAACTTTTAGTGGATTTCTACTTATTTTATTAAATATCATCTCCACCAAACAGGACAAGCTTGCATCTGTTATAGTTTTGGAGAAAAATGTGTTCATTTCATGTATGCGCGAAATGCCTTAAAAATGGCTTTAAAATGGATTTGGAGCATGGAGACGATTATCTCGGGATTGCAAGATAACCAAACAAAACTTTTAGTGGATTTCTACTTATTTTATTAAATATCATCTCCACCAAACAGGACAAGCTTGCATCTGTTATAGTTTTGGAGAAAAATGTGTTCATTTCATGTATGCGCGAAATGCCTTAAAAATGGCTTTAAAATGGATTTGGAGCATGGAGACGATTATCTCGGGATTGCAAGATAACCAAACAAAACTTTTAGTGGATTTCTACTTATTTTATTAAATATCATCTCCACCAAACAGGACAAGCTTGCATCTGTTATAGTTTTGGAGAAAAATGTGTTCATTTCATGTATGCGCGAAATGCCTTAAAAATGGCTTTAAAATGGATTTGGAGCATGGAGACGATTATCTCGGGATTGCAAGATAACCAAACAAAACTTTTAGTGGATTTCTACTTATTTTATTAAATATCATCTCCACCAAACAGGACAAGCTTGCATCTGTTATAGTTTTGGAGAAAAATGTGTTCATTTCATGTATGCGCGAAATGCCTTAAAAATGGCTTTAAAATGGATTTGGAGCATGGAGACGATTATCTCGGGATTGCAAGATAACCAAACAAAACTTTTAGTGGATTTCTACTTATTTTATTAAATATCATCTCCACCAAACAGGACAAGCTTGCATCTGTTATAGTTTTGGAGAAAAATGTGTTCATTTCATGTATGCGCGAAATGCCTTAAAAATGGCTTTAAAATGGATTTGGAGCATGGAGACGATTATCTCGGGATTGCAAGATAACCAAACAAAACTTTTAGTGGATTTCTACTTATTTTATTAAATATCATCTCCACCAAACAGGACAAGCTTGCATCTGTTATAGTTTTGGAGAAAAATGTGTTCATTTCATGTATGCGCGAAATGCCTTAAAAATGGCTTTAAAATGGATTTGGAGCATGGAGACGATTATCTCGGGATTGCAAGATAACCAAACAAAACTTTTAGTGGATTTCTACTTATTTTATTAAATATCATCTCCACCAAACAGGACAAGCTTGCATCTGTTATAGTTTTGGAGAAAAATGTGTTCATTTCATGTATGCGCGAAATGCCTTAAAAATGGCTTTAAAATGGATTTGGAGCATGGAGACGATTATCTCGGGATTGCAAGATAACCAAACAAAACTTTTAGTGGATTTCTACTTATTTTATTAAATATCATCTCCACCAAACAGGACAAGCTTGCATGTGTTATAGTTTTGGAGAAAAATGTGTTCATTTCATGTATGCGCAAAATGCCTTTGAAATGGCTTTAAAATGGATTTGGAGCATGGAGACGATTATCTCGGGATTGCAAGATAACCAAACAAAACTTTTAGTGGATTTCTACTTATTTTATTAAATATCATCTCCACCAAACAGGACAAGCTTGCATCTGTTATAGTTTTGGAGAAAAATGTGTTCATTTCATGTATGCGCGAAATGCCTTAAAAATGGCTTTAAAATGGATTTGGAGCATGGAGACGATTATCTCGGGATTGTAAGATAACCAAACAAAACTTTTAGTGGATTTCTACTTATTTTATTAAATATCATCTCCACCAAACAGGACAAGCTTGCATCTGTTATAGTTTTGGAGAAAAATGTGTTCATTTCATGTATGCGCGAAATGCCTTAAAAATGGCTTTAAAATGGATTTGGAGCATGGAGACGATTATCTCAGGATTGCAAGATAACCAAACAAAACTTTTAGTGGATTTCTACTTATTTTATTAAATATCATCTCCACCAAACAGGACAAGCTTGCATCTGTTATAGTTTTGGAGAAAAATGTGTTCATTTCATGTATGCGTGAAATGCCTTAAAAATGGCTTTAAAATGGATTTGGAGCATGGAGACGATTATCTCGGGATTGCAAGATAACCAAACAAAACTTTTAGTGGATTTCTACTTATTTTATTAAATATCATCTCCACCAAACAGGACAAGCTTGCATCTGTTATAGTTTTGGAGAAAAATGTGTTCATTTCATGTATGCGCGAAATGCCTTAAAAATGGCTTTAAAATGGATTTGGAGCATGGAGACGATTATCTCGGGATTGCAAGATAACCAAACAAAACTTTTAGTGGATTTCTACTTATTTTATTAAATATCATCTCCACCAAACAGGACAAGCTTGCATCTGTTATAGTTTTGGAGAAAAATGTGTTCATTTCATGTATGCGCGAAATGCCTTAAAAATGGCTTTAAAATGGATTTGGAGCATGGAGACGATTATCTCGGGATTGCAAGATAACCAAACAAAACTTTTAGTGGATTTCTACTTATTTTATTAAATATCATCTCCACCAAACAGGACAAGCTTGCATCTGTTATAGTTTTGGAGAAAAATGTGTTCATTTCATGTATGCGCGAAATGCCTTAAAAATGGCTTTAAAATGGATTTGGAGCATGGAGACGATTATCTCGGGATTGCAAGATAACCAAACAAAACTTTTAGTGGATTTCTACTTATTTTATTAAATATCATCTCCACCAAACAGGACAAGCTTGCATGTGTTATAGTTTTGGAGAAAAATGTGTTCATTTCATGTATGCGCAAAATGCCTTTGAAATGGCTTTAAAATGGATTTGGAGCATGGAGACGATTATCTCGGGATTGCAAGATAACCAAACAAAACTTTTAGTGGATTTCTACTTATTTTATTAAATATCATCTCCACCAAACAGGACAAACTTGCATGTGTTATAGTTTTGGAGAAAAATGTGTTCATTTCATGTATGCGCAAAATGCCTTTGAAATGGCTTTAAAATGGATTTGGAGCATGGAGACGATTAGCTCAGGATGGCAATATAAACAAACGAAACTTTTAGTAGATTTCTACTTATTTTATTAAATATTATCTCCACCAAACAGGACAAGCTTGCATCTGTTATAGTTTTGGAGAAAAATGTGTTAATTTCATGTATGCGCGAAATGCCTTAAAAATGGCTTTAAAATGGATTTGGAGCATGGAGACGATTATCTCGGGATTGCAAGATAACCAAACAAAACTTTTAGTGGATTTCTACTTATTTTATTAAATATCATCTCCACCAAACAGGACAAGCTTGCATCTGTTATAGTTTTGGAGAAAAATGTGTTCATTTCATGTATGCGCGAAATGCCTTAAAAATGGCTTTAAAATGGATTTGGAGCATGGAGACGATTATCTCGGGATTGCAAGATAACCAAACAAAACTTTTAGTGGATTTCTACTTACTTTATTAAATATCATCTCCACCAAACAGGACAAGCTTGCATCTGTTATAGTTTTGGAGAAAAATGTGTTCATTTCATGTATGCGCGAAATGCCTTAAAAATGGCTTTAAAATGGATTTGGAGCATGGAGACGATTATCTCGGGATTGCAAGATAACCAAACAAAACTTTTAGTGGATTTCTACTTATTTTATTAAATATCATCTCCACCAAACAGGACAAGCTTGCATCTGTTATAGTTTTGGAGAAAAATGTGTTCATTTCATGTATGCGCGAAATGCCTTAAAAATGGCTTTAAAATGGATTTGGAGCATGGAGACGATTATCTCGGGATTGCAAGATAACCAAACAAAACTTTTAGTGGATTTCTACTTATTTTATTAAATATCATCTCCACCAAACAGGACAAGCTTGCATCTGTTATAGTTTTGGAGAAAAATGTGTTCATTTCATGTATGCGCGAAATGCCTTAAAAATGGCTTTAAAATGGATTTGGAGCATGGAGACGATTATCTCGGGATTGCAAGATAACCAAACAAAACTTTTAGTGGATTTCTACTTATTTTATTAAATATCATCTCCACCAAACAGGACAAGCTTGCATCTGTTATAGTTTTGGAGAAAAATGTGTTCATTTCATGTATGCGCGAAATGCCTTAAAAATGGCTTTAAAATGGATTTGGAGCATGGAGACGATTATCTCGGGATTGCAAGATAACCAAACAAAACTTTTAGTGGATTTCTACTTATTTTATTAAATATCATCTCCACCAAACAGGACAAGCTTGCATCTGTTATAGTTTTGAAGAAAAATGTGTTCATTTCATGTATGCGTGAAATGCCTTAAAAATGGCTTTAAAATGGATTTGGAGCATGGAGACGATTATCTCGGGATTGCAAGATAACCAAACAAAACTTTTAGTGGATTTCTACTTATTTTATTAAATATCATCTCCACCAAACAGGACAAGCTTGCATCTGTTATAGTTTTGGAGAAAAATGTGTTCATTTCATGTATGCGCGAAATGCCTTAAAAATGGCTTTAAAATGGATTTGGAGCATGGAGACGATTATCTCGGGATTGCAAGATAACCAAACAAAACTTTTAGTGGATTTCTACTTATTTTATTAAATATCATCTCCACCAAACAGGACAAGCTTGCATCTGTTATAGTTTTGGAGAAAAATGTGTTCATTTCATGTATGCGCGAAATGCCTTAAAAATGGCTTTAAAATGGATTTGGAGCATGGAGACGATTATCTCGGGATTGCAAGATAACCAAACAAAACTTTTAGTGGATTTCTACTTATTTTATTAAATATCATCTCCACCAAACAGGACAAGCTTGCATCTGTTATAGTTTTGGAGAAAAATGTGTTCATTTCATGTATGCGCGAAATGCCTTAAAAATGGCTTTAAAATGGATTTGGAGCATGGAGACGATTATCTCGGGATTGCAAGATAACCAAACAAAACTTTTAGTGGATTTCTACTTATTTTATTAAATATCATCTCCACCAAACAGGACAAGCTTGCATCTGTTATAGTTTTGGAGAAAAATGTGTTCATTTCATGTATGCGCGAAATGCCTTAAAAATGGCTTTAAAATGGATTTGGAGCATGGAGACGATTATCTCGGGATTGCAAGATAACCAAACAAAACTTTTAGTGGATTTCTACTTATTTTATTAAATATCATCTCCACCAAACAGGACAAGCTTGCATCTGTTATAGTTTTGGAGAAAAATGTGTTCATTTCATGTATGCGCGAAATGCCTTAAAAATGGCTTTAAAATGGATTTGGAGCATGGAGACGATTATCTCGGGATTGCAAGATAACCAAACAAAACTTTTAGTGGATTTCTACTTATTTTATTAAATATCATCTCCACCAAACAGGACAAGCTTGCATCTGTTATAGTTTTGGAGAAAAATGTGTTCATTTCATGTATGCGCGAAATGCCTTAAAAATGGCTTTAAAATGGATTTGGAGCATGGAGACGATTATCTCGGGATTGCAAGATAACCAAACAAAACTTTTAGTGGATTTCTACTTATTTTATTAAATATCATCTCCACCAAACAGGACAAGCTTGCATCTGTTATAGTTTTGGAGAAAAATGTGTTCATTTCATGTATGCGCGAAATGCCTTAAAAATGGCTTTAAAATGGATTTGGAGCATGGAGACGATTATCTCGGGATTGCAAGATAACCAAACAAAACTTTTAGTGGATTTCTACTTATTTTATTAAATATCATCTCCACCAAACAGGACAAGCTTGCATCTGTTATAGTTTTGGAGAAAAATGTGTTCATTTCATGTATGCGCGAAATGCCTTAAAAATGGCTTTAAAATGGATTTGGAGCATGGAGACGATTATCTCGGGATTGCAAGATAACCAAACAAAACTTTTAGTGGATTTCTACTTATTTTATTAAATATCATCTCCACCAAACAGGACAAGCTTGCATCTGTTATAGTTTTGGAGAAAAATGTGTTCATTTCATGTATGCGCGAAATGCCTTAAAAATGGCTTTAAAATGGATTTGGAGCATGGAGACGATTATCTCGGGATTGCAAGATAACCAAACAAAACTTTTAGTGGATTTCTACTTATTTTATTAAATATCATCTCCACCAAACAGGACAAGCTTGCATCTGTTATAGTTTTGGAGAAAAATGTGTTCATTTCATGTATGCGCGAAATGCCTTAAAAATGGCTTTAAAATGGATTTGGAGCATGGAGACGATTATCTCGGGATTGCAAGATAACCAAACAAAACTTTTAGTGGATTTCTACTTATTTTATTAAATATCATCTCCACCAAACAGGACAAGCTTGCATCTGTTATAGTTTTGGAGAAAAATGTGTTCATTTCATGTATGCGCGAAATGCCTTAAAAATGGCTTTAAAATGGATTTGGAGCATGGAGACGATTATCTCGGGATTGCAAGATAACCAAACAAAACTTTTAGTGGATTTCTACTTATTTTATTAAATATCATCTCCACCAAACAGGACAAGCTTGCATGTGTTATAGTTTTGGAGAAAAATGTGTTCATTTCATGTATGCGCAAAATGCCTTTGAAATGGCTTTAAAATGGATTTGGAGCATGGAGACGATTATCTCAGGATGGCAATATAAACAAACGAAACTTTTAGTAGATTTCTACTTATTTTATTAAATATTATCTCCACCAAACAGGACAAGCTTGCATCTGTTATAGTTTTGGAGAAAAATGTGTTCATTTCATGTATGCGCGAAATGCCTTAAAAATGGCTTTAAAATGGATTTGGAGCATGGAGACGATTATCTCGGGATTGCAAGATAACCAAACAAAACTTTTAGTGGATTTCTACTTATTTTATTAAATATCATCTCCACCAAACAGGACAAGCTTGCATCTGTTATAGTTTTGGAGAAAAATGTGTTCATTTCATGTATGCGCGAAATGCCTTAAAAATGGCTTTAAAATGGATTTGGAGCATGGAGACGATTATCTCGGGATTGCAATATAACCAAACAAAACTTTTAGTGGATTTCTACTTATTTTATTAAATATCATCTCCACCAAACAGGACAAGCTTGCATCTGTTATAGTTTTGGAGAAAAATGTGTTCATTTCATGTATGCGCGAAATGCCTTAAAAATGGCTTTAAAATGGATTTGGAGCATGGAGACGATTATCTCGGGATTGCAAGATAACCAAACAAAACTTTTAGTGGATTTCTACTTACTTTATTAAATATCATCTCCACCAAACAGGACAAGCTTGCATCTGTTATAGTTTTGGAGAAAAATGTGTTCATTTCATGTATGCGCGAAATGCCTTAAAAATGGCTTTAAAATGGATTTGGAGCATGGAGACGATTATCTCGGGATTGCAAGATAACCAAACAAAACTTTTAGTGGATTTCTACTTATTTTATTAAATATCATCTCCACCAAACAGGACAAGCTTGCATCTGTTATAGTTTTGGAGAAAAATGTGTTCATTTCATGTATGCGCGAAATGCCTTAAAAATGGCTTTAAAATGGATTTGGAGCATGGAGACGATTATCTCGGGATTGCAAGATAACCAAACAAAACTTTTAGTGGATTTCTACTTATTTTATTAAATATCATCTCCACCAAACAGGACAAGCTTGCATCTGTTATAGTTTTGGAGAAAAATGTGTTCATTTCATGTATGCGCGAAATGACTTAAAAATGGCTTTAAAATGGATTTGGAGCATGGAGACGATTATCTCGGGATTGCAAGATAACCAAACAAAACTTTTAGTGGATTTCTACTTATTTTATTAAATATCATCTCCACCAAACAGGACAAGCTTGCATCTGTTATAGTTTTGGAGAAAAATGTGTTCATTTCATGTATGCGCGAAATGCCTTAAAAATGGCTTTAAAATGGATTTGGAGCATGGAGACGATTATCTCGGGTTTTTCAAGATAACCAAACAAAACTTTTAGTGGATTTCTACTTATTTTATTAAATATCATCTCCACCAAACAGGACAAGCTTGCATCTGTTATAGTTTTGGAGAAAAATGTGTTCATTTCATGTATGCGCGAAATGCCTTAAAAATGGCTTTAAAATAAATTTGGAGCATGGAGACGATTATCTCGGGATTGCAAGATAACCAAACAAAACTTTTAGTAGATTTCTACTTATTTTATTAAATATCATCTCCACCAAACAGGACAAGCTTGCATGTGTTATAGTTTTGGAGAAAAATGTGTTCATTTCATGTATGCGCAAAATGCCTTTGAAATGGCTTTAAAATGGATTTGGAGCATGGAGACGATTATCTCGGGATTGCAAGATAACCAAACAAAACTTTTAGTGGATTTCTACTTATTTTATTAAATATCATCTCCACCAAACAGGACAAGCTTGCATGTGTTATAGTTTTGGAGAAAAATGTGTTCATTTCATGTATGCGCAAAATGCCTTTGAAATGGCTTTAAAATGGATTTGGAGCATGGAGACGATTATCTCAGGATGGCAATATAAACAAACGAAACTTTTAGTAGATTTCTACTTATTTTATTAAATATTATCTTCACCAAACAGGACAAGCTTGCATCTGTTATAGTTTTGGAGAAAAATGTGTTCATTTCATGTATGCGCGAAATGCCTTAAAAATGGCTTTAAAATGGATTTGGAGCATGGAGACGATTATCTCGGGATTGCAAGATAACCAAACAAAACTTTTAGTGGATTTCTACTTATTTTATTAAATATCATCTCCACCAAACAGGACAAGCTTGCATCTGTTATAGTTTTGGAGAAAAATGTGTTCATTTCATGTATGCGCGAAATGCCTTAAAAATGGCTTTAAAATGGATTTGGAGCATGGAGACGATTATCTCGGGATTGCAAGATAACCAAACAAAACTTTTAGTGGATTTCTACTTATTTTATTAAATATCATCTCCACCAAACAGGACAAGCTTGCATCTGTTATAGTTTTGGAGAAAAATGTGTTCATTTCATGTATGCGCGAAATGCCTTAAAAATGGCTTTAAAATGGATTTGGAGCATGGAGACGATTATCTCGGGATTGCAAGATAACCAAACAAAACTTTTAGTGGATTTCTACTTATTTTATTAAATATCATCTCCACCAAACAGGACAAGCTTGCATCTGTTATAGTTTTGGAGAAAAATGTGTTCATTTCATGTATGCGCGAAATGCCTTAAAAATGGCTTTAAAATGGATTTGGAGCATGGAGACGATTATCTCGGGATTGCAAGATAACCAAACAAAACTTTTAGTGGATTTCTACTTATTTTATTAAATATCATCTCCACCAAACTGGACAAGCTTGCATCTGTTATAGTTTTGGAGAAAAATGTGTTCATTTCATGTATGCGCGAAATGCCTTAAAAATGGCTTTAAAATGGATTTGGAGCATGGAGACGATTATCTCGGGATTGCAAGATAACCAAACAAAACTTTTAGTGGATTTCTACTTATTTTATTAAATATCATCTCCACCAAACAGGACAAGCTTGCATCTGTTATAGTTTTGAAAAAAATGTGTTCATTTCATGTATGCGCGAAATGCCTTAAAAATGGCTTTAAAATGGATTTGGAGCATGGAGACGATTATCTCGGGATTGCAAGATAACCAAACAAAACTTTTAGTGGATTTCTACTTATTTTATTAAATATCATCTCCACCAAACAGGACAAGCTTGCATCTGTTATAGTTTTGGAGAAAAATGTGTTCATTTCATGTATGCGCGAAATGCCTTAAAAATGGCTTTAAAATGGATTTGGAGCATGGAGACGATTATCTCGGGATTGCAAGATAACCAAACAAAACTTTTAGTGGATTTCTACTTATTTTATTAAATATCATCTCCACCAAACAGGACAAGCTTGCCTCTGTTATAGTTTTGGAGAAAAATGTGTTCATTTCATGTATGCGCGAAATGCCTTAAAAATGGCTTTAAAATGGATTTGGAGCATGGAGACGATTATCTCGGGATTGCAAGATAACCAAACAAAACTTTTAGTGGATTTCTACTTATTTTATTAAATATCATCTCCACCAAACAGGACAAGCTTGCATCTGTTATAGTTTTGGAGAAAAATGTGTTCATTTCATGTATGCGCGAAATGCCTTAAAAATGGCTTTAAAATGGATTTGGAGCATGGAGACGATTATCTCGGGATTGCAAGATAACCAAACAAAACTTTTAGTGGATTTCTACTTATTTTATTAAATATCATCTCCACCAAACAGGACAAGCTTGCATCTGTTATAGTTTTGAAAAAATGTGTTCATTTCATGTATGCGCGAAATGCCTTAAAAATGGCTTTAAAATGGATTTGGAGCATGGAGACGATTATCTCGGGATTGCAAGATAACCAAACAAAACTTTTAGTGGATTTCTACTTATTTTATTAAATATCATCTCCACCAAACAGGACAAGCTTGCATCTGTTATAGTTTTGGAGAAAAATGTGTTCATTTCATGTATGCGCGAAATGCCTTAAAAATGGCTTTAAAATGGATTTGGAGCATGGAGACGATTATCTCGGGATTGCAAGATAACCAAACAAAACTTTTAGTGGATTTCTACTTATTTTATTAAATATCATCTCCACCAAACAGGACAAGCTTGCATCTGTTATAGTTTTGGAGAAAAATGTGTTCATTTCATGTATGCGCGAAATGCCTTAAAAATGGCTTTAAAATGGATTTGGAGCATGGAGACGATTATCTCGGGATTGCAAGATAACCAAACAAAACTTTTAGTGGATTTCTACTTATTTTATTAAATATCATCTCCACCAAACAGGACAAGCTTGCATCTGTTATAGTTTTGGAGAAAAATGTGTTCATTTCATGTATGCGCGAAATGCCTTAAAAATAGCTTTAAAATGGATTTGGAGCATGGAGACGATTATCTCGGGATTGCAAGATAACCAAACAAAACTTTTAGTGGATTTCAACTTATTTTATTAAATATCATCTCCACCAAACAGGACAAGCTTGCATGTGTTAAAGTTTTGGAGAAAAATGTGTTCATTTCATGTATGCGCAAAATGCCTTTGAAATGGCTTTAAAATGGATTTGGAGCATGGAGACGATTATCTCAGGATGGCAATATAAACAAACGAAACTTTTAGTAGATTTCTACTTATTTTTTTAAATATTATCTCCACCAAACAGGACAAGCTTGCATCTGTTATAGTTTTGGAGAAAAATGTGTTCATTTCATGTATGCGCGAAATGCCTTAAAAATGGCTTTAAAATGGATTTGGAGCATGGAGACGATTATCTCGGGATTGCAAGATAACCAAACAAAACTTTTAGTGGATTTCTACTTATTTTATTAAATATCATCTCCACCAAACAGGACAAGCTTGCATCTGTTATAGTTTTGGAGAAAAATGTGTTCATTTCATGTATGCGCGAAATGCCTTAAAAATGGCTTTAAAATGGATTTGGAGCATGGAGACGATTATCTCGGGATTGCAATATAACCAAACAAAACTTTTGGTGGATTTCTACTTATTTTATTAAATATCATCTCCACCAAACAGGACAAGCTTGCATCTGTTATAGTTTTGGAGAAAAATGTGTTCATTTCATGTATGCGCGAAATGCCTTAAAAATGGCTTTAAAATGGATTTGGAGCATGGAGACGATTATCTCGGGATTGCAAGATAACCAAACAAAACTTTTAGTGGATTTCTACTTATTTTATTAAATATCATCTCCACCAAACAGGACAAGCTTGCATCTGTTATAGTTTTGGAGAAAAATGTGTTCATTTCATGTATGCGCGAAATGCCTTAAAAATGGCTTTAAAATGGATTTGGAGCATGGAGACGATTATCTCGGGATTGCAAGATAACCAAACAAAACTTTTAGTGGATTTCTACTTATTTTATTAAATATCATCTCCACCAAACAGGACAAGCTTGCATCTGTTATAGTTTTGGAGAAAAATGTGTTCATTTCATGTATGCGCGAAATGCCTTAAAAATGGCTTTAAAATGGATTTGGAGCATGGAGACGATTATCTCGGGATTGCAAGATAACCAAACAAAACTTTTAGTGGATTTCTACTTATTTTATTAAATATCATCTCCACCAAACAGGACAAGCTTGCATCTGTTATAGTTTTGGAGAAAAATGTGTTCATTTCATGTATGCGCGAAATGCCTTAAACATGGCTTTAAAATGGATTTGGAGCATGGAGACGATTATCTCGGGATTGCAAGATAACCAAACAAAACTTTTAGTGGATTTCTACTTATTTTATTAAATATCATCTCCACCAAACAGGACAAGCTTGCATGTGTTATAGTTTTGGAGAAAAATGTGTTCATTTCATGTATGCGCAAAATGCCTTTGAAATGGCTTTAAAATGGATTTGGAGCATGGAGACGATTATCTCGGGATTGCAAGATAACCAAACAAAACTTTTAGTGGATTTCTACTTATTTTATTAAATATCATCTCCACCAAACAGGACAAGCTTGCATCTGTTATAGTTTTGGAGAGAAATGTGTTCATTTCATGTATGCGCGAAATGCCTTAAAAATGGCTTAAAAATGGATTTGGAGCATGGAGACGATTATCTCGGGATTGCAAGATAACCAAACAAAACTTTTAGTGGATTTCTACTTACTTTATTAAATATCATCTCCACCAAACAGGACAAGCTTGCATCTGTTATAGTTTTGGAGAAAAATGTGTTCATTTCATGTATGCGCGAAATGCCTTAAAAATGGCTTTAAAATGGATTTGGAGCATGGAGACGATTATCTCGGGATTGCAAGATAACCAAACAAAACTTTTAGTGGATTTCTACTTATTTTATTAAATATCATCTCCACCAAACAGGACAAGCTTGCATCTGTTATAGTTTTGGAGAAAAATGTGTTCATTTCATGTATGCGCGAAATGCCTTAAAAATGGCTTTAAAATGGATTTGGAGCATGGAGACGATTATCTCGGGATTGCAAGATAACCAAACAAAACTTTTAGTGGATTTCTACTTATTTTATTAAATATCATCTCCACCAAACAGGACAAGCTTGCATCTGTTATAGTTTTGGAGAAAAATGTGTTCATTTCATGTATGCGCGAAATGCCTTAAAAATGGCTTTAAAATGGATTTGGAGCATGGAGACGATTATCTCGGGATTGCAAGATAACCAAACAAAACTTTTAGTGGATTTCTACTTATTTTATTAAATATCATCTCCACCAAACAGGACAAGCTTGCATCTGTTATAGTTTTGGAGAAAAATGTGTTCATTTCATGTATGCGCGAAATGCCTTAAAAATGGCTTTAAAATGGATTTGGAGCATGGAGACGATTATCTCGGAATTGCAAGATAACCAAACAAAACTTTTAGTGGATTTCTACTTATTTTATTAAATATCATCTCCACCAAACAGGACAAGCTTGCATCTGTTATAGTTTTGAAAAAAATGTGTTCATTTCATGTATGCGCGAAATGCCTTAAAAATGGCTTTAAAATGGATTTGGAGCATGGAGACGATTATCTCGGGATTGCAAGATAACCAAACAAAACTTTTAGTGGATTTCTACTTATTTTATTAAATATCATCTCCACCAAACAGGACAAGCTTGCATCTGTTATAGTTTTGGAGAAAAATGTGTTCATTTCATGTATGCGCGAAATGCCTTAAAAATGGCTTTAAAATGGATTTGGAGCATGGAGACGATTATCTCGGGATTGCAAGATAACCAAACAAAACTTTTAGTGGATTTCTACTTATTTTATTAAATATCATCTCCACCAAACAGGACAAGCTTGCATCTGTTATAGTTTTGGAGAAAAATGTGTTCATTTCATGTATGCGCGAAATGCCTTAAAAATGGCTTTAAAATGGATTTGGAGCATGGAGACGATTATCTCGGGATTGCAAGATAACCAAACAAAACTTTTAGTGGATTTCTACTTATTTTATTAAATATCATCTCCACCAAACAGGACAAGCTTGCATCTGTTATAGTTTTGGAGAAGAATGTGTTCATTTCATGTATGCGCAAAATGCCTTAAAAATGGCTTTAAAATGGATTTGGAGCATGGAGACGATTATCTCGGGATTGCAAGATAACCAAACAAAACTTTTAGTGGATTTCAACTTATTTTATTAAATATCATCTCCACCAAACAGGACAAGCTTGCATGTGTTATAGTTTTGGAGAAAAATGTGTTCATTTCATGTATGCGCAAAATGCCTTTGAAATGGCTTTAAAATGGATTTGGAGCATGGAGACGATTATCTCGGAATTGCAAGATAACCAAACAAAACTTTTAGTGGATTTCTACTTATTTTATTAAATATCATCTCCACCAAACAGGACAAGCTTGCATCTGTTATAGTTTTGAAAAAAATGTGTTCATTTCATGTATGCGCGAAATGCCTTAAAAATGGCTTTAAAATGGATTTGGAGCATGGAGACGATTATCTCGGGATTGCAAGATAACCAAACAAAACTTTTAGTGGATTTCTACTTATTTTATTAAATATCATCTCCGCCAAACAGGACAAGCTTGCATCTGTTATAGTTTTGGAGAAAAATGTGTTCATTTCATGTATGCGCGAAATGCCTTAAAAATGGCTTTAAAATGGATTTGGAGCATGGAGACGATTATCTCGGGATTGCAAGATAACCAAACAAAACTTTTAGTGGATTTCTACTTATTTTATTAAATATCATCTCCACCAAACAGGACAAGCTTGCATCTGTTATAGTTTTGGAGAAAAATGTGTTCATTTCATGTATGCGCGAAATGCCTTAAAAATGGCTTTAAAATGGATTTGGAGCATGGAGACGATTATCTCGGGATTGCAAGATAACCAAACAAAACTTTTAGTGGATTTCTACTTATTTTATTAAATATCATCTCCACCAAACAGGACAAGCTTGCATCTGTTATAGTTTTGGAGAAGAATGTGTTCATTTCATGTATGCGCGAAATGCCTTAAAAATGGCTTTAAAATGGATTTGGAGCATGGAGACGATTATCTCGGGATTGCAAGATAACCAAACAAAACTTTTAGTGGATTTCAACTTATTTTATTAAATATCATCTCCACCAAACAGGACAAGCTTGCATGTGTTATAGTTTTGGAGAAAAATGTGTTCATTTCATGTATGCGCAAAATGCCTTTGAAATGGCTTTAAAATGGATTTGGAGCATGGAGACGATTATCTCAGGATGGCAATATAAACAAACGAAACTTTTAGTAGATTTCTACTTATTTTATTAAATATTATCTCCACCAAACAGGACAAGCTTGCATCTGTTATAGTTTTGGAGAAAAATGTGTTCATTTCATGTATGCGCGAAATGCCTTAAAAATGGCTTTAAAATGGATTTGGAGCATGGAGACGATTATCTCGGGATTGCAAGATAACCAAACAAAACTTTTAGTGGATTTCTACTTATTTTATTAAATATCATCTCCACCAAACAGGACAAGCTTGCATCTGTTATAGTTTTGGAGAAAAATGTGTTCATTTCATGTATGCGCGAAATGCCTTAAAAATGGCTTTAAAATGGATTTGGAGCATGGAGACGATTATCTCGGGATTGCAAGATAACCAAACAAAACTTTTAGTGGATTTCTACTTATTTTATTAAATATCATCTCCACCAAACAGGACAAGCTTGCATCTGTTATAGTTTTGGAGAAAAATGTGTTCATTTCATGTATGCGCGAAATGCCTTAAAAATGGCTTTAAAATGGATTTGGAGCATGGAGACGATTATCTCGGGATTGCAAGATAACCAAACAAAACTTTTAGTGGATTTCTACTTATTTTATTAAATATCATCTCCACCAAACAGGACAAGCTTGCATGTGTTATAGTTTTGGAGAAAAATGTGTTCATTTCATGTATGCGCAAAATGCCTTTGAAATGGCTTTAAAATGGATTTGGAGCATGGAGACGATTATCTCGGGATTGCAAGATAACCAAACAAAACTTTTAGTGGATTTCTACTTATTTTATTAAATATCATCTCCACCAAACAGGACAAGCTTGCATCTGTTATAGTTTTGGAGAAAAATGTGTTCATTTCATGTATGCGCGAAATGCCTTAAAAATGGCTTTAAAATGGATTTGGAGCATGGAGACGATTATCTCGGGATTGCAAGATAACCAAACAAAACTTTTAGTGGATTTCTACTTACTTTATTAAATATCATCTCCACCAAACAGGACAAGCTTGCATCTGTTATAGTTTTGGAGAAAAATGTGTTCATTTCATGTATGCGCGAAATGCCTTAAAAATGGCTTTAAAATGGATTTGGAGCATGGAGACGATTATCTCGGGATTGCAAGATAACCAAACAAAACTTTTAGTGGATTTCTACTTATTTTATTAAATATCATCTCCACCAAACAGGACAAGCTTGCATCTGTTATAGTTTTGGAGAAAAATGTGTTCATTTCATGTATGCGCGAAATGCCTTAAAAATGGCTTTAAAATGGATTTGGAGCATGGAGACGATTATCTCGGGATTGCAAGATAACCAAACAAAACTTTTAGTGGATTTCTACTTATTTTATTAAATATCATCTCCACCAAACAAGACAAGCTTGCATCTGTTATAGTTTTGGAGAAAAATGTGTTCATTTCATGTATGCGCGAAATGCCTTAAAAATGGCTTTAAAATGGATTTGGAGCATGGAGACGATTATCTCGGGATTGCAAGATAACCAAACAAAACTTTTAGTGGATTTCTACTTATTTTATTAAATATCATCTCCACCAAACAGGACAAGCTTGCATCTGTTATAGTTTTGGAGAAAAATGTGTTCATTTCATGTATGCGCGAAATGCCTTAAAAATGGCTTTAAAATGGATTTGGAGCATGGAGACGATTATCTCGGGATTGCAAGATAACCAAACAAAACTTTTAGTGGATTTCTACTTATTTTATTAAATATCATCTCCACCAAACAGGACAAGCTTGCATCTGTTATAGTTTTGGAGAAAAATGTGTTCATTTCATGTATGCGCGAAATGCCTTAAAAATGGCTTTAAAATGGATTTGGAGCATGGAGACGATTATCTCGGGATTGCAAGATAACCAAACAAAACTTTTAGTGGATTTCTACTTATTTTATTAAATATCATCTCCACCAAACAGGACAAGCTTGCATGTGTTATAGTTTTGGAGAAAAATGTGTTCATTTCATGTATGCGCAAAATGCCTTTGAAATGGCTTTAAAATGGATTTGGAGCATGGAGACGATTATCTCGGGATTGCAAGATAACCAAACAAAACTTTTAGTGGATTTCTACTTATTTTATTAAATATCATCTCCACCAAACAGGACAAGCTTGCATCTGTTATAGTTTTGGAGAAAAATGTGTTCATTTCATGTATGCGCGAAATGCCTTAAAAATGGCTTTAAAATGGATTTGGAGCATGGAGACGATTATCTCGGGATTGCAAGATAACCAAACAAAACTTTTAGTGGATTTCTACTTACTTTATTAAATATCATCTCCACCAAACAGGACAAGCTTGCATCTGTTATAGTTTTGGAGAAAAATGTGTTCATTTCATGTATGCGCGAAATGCCTTAAAAATGGCTTTAAAATGGATTTGGAGCATGGAGACGATTATCTCGGGATTGCAATATAACCAAACAAAACTTTTAGTGGATTTCTACTTATTTTATTAAATATCATCTCCACCAAACAGGACAAGCTTGCATCTGTTATAGTTTTGGAGAAAAATGTGTTCATTTCATGTATGCGCGAAATGCCTTAAAAATGGCTTTAAAATGGATTTGGAGCATGGAGACGATTATCTCGGGATTGCAAGATAACCAAACAAAACTTTTAGTGGATTTCTACTTATTTTATTAAATATCATCTCCACCAAACAAGACAAGCTTGCATCTGTTATAGTTTTGGAGAAAAATGTGTTCATTTCATGTATGCGCGAAATGCCTTAAAAATGGCTTTAAAATGGATTTGGAGCATGGAGACGATTATCTCGGGATTGCAAGATAACCAAACAAAACTTTTAGTGGATTTCTACTTATTTTATTAAATATCATCTCCACCAAACAGGACAAGCTTGCATCTGTTATAGTTTTGGAGAAAAATGTGTTCATTTCATGTATGCGCGAAATGCCTTAAAAATGGCTTTAAAATGGATTTGGAGCATGGAGACGATTATCTCGGGATTGCAAGATAACCAAACAAAACTTTTAGTGGATTTCTACTTATTTTATTAAATATCATCTCCACCAAACAGGACAAGCTTGCATCTGTTATAGTTTTGGAGAAAAATGTGTTCATTTCATGTATGCGCGAAATGCCTTAAAAATGGCTTTAAAATGGATTTGGAGCATGGAGACGATTATCTCGGGATTGCAAGATAACCAAACAAAACTTTTAGTGGATTTCTACTTATTTTATTAAATATCATCTCCACCAAACAGGACAAGCTTGCATCTGTTATAGTTTTGAAAAATATGTGTTCATTTCATGTATGCGCGAAATGCCTTAAAAATGGCTTTAAAATGGATTTGGAGCATGGAGACGATTATCTCGGGATTGCAAGATAACCAAACAAAACTTTTAGTGGATTTCTACTTATTTTATTAAATATCATCTCCACCAAACAGGACAAGCTTGCATCTGTTATAGTTTTGGAGAAAAATGTGTTCATTTCATGTATACGCGAAATGCCTTAAAAATGGCTTTAAAATGGATTTGGAGCATGGAGACGATTATCTCGGGATTGCAAGATAACCAAACAAAACTTTTAGTGGATTTCTACTTATTTTATTAAATATCATCTCCACCAAACAGGACAAGCTTGCATCTGTTATAGTTTTGGAGAAAAATGTGTTCATTTCATGTATGCGCGAAAAGCCTTAAAAATGGCTTTAAAATGGATTTGGAGCATGGAGACGATTATCTCGGGATTGCAAGATAACCAAACAAAACTTTTAGTGGATTTCAACTTATTTTATTAAATATCATCTCCACCAAACAGGACAAGCTTGCATGTGTTATAGTTTTGGAGAAAAATGTGTTCATTTCATGTATGCGCAAAATGCCTTTGAAATGGCTTTAAAATGGATTTGGAGCATGGAGACGATTATCTCAGGATGGCAATATAAACAAACGAAACTTTTAGTAGATTTCTACTTATTTTATTAAATATTATCTCCACCAAACAGGACAAGCTTGCATCTGTTATAAATTTGGAGAAAAATGTGTTCATTTCATGTATGCGCGAAATGCCTTAAAAATGGCTTTAAAATGGATTTGGAGCATGGGGACGATTATCTCGGGATTGCAAGATAACCAAACAAAACTTTTAGTGGATTTCTACTTATTTTATTAAATATCATCTCCACCAAACAGGACAAGCTTGCATCTGTTATAGTTTTGGAGAAAAATGTGTTCATTTCATGTATGCGCGAAATGCCTTAAAAATGGCTTTAAAATGGATTTGGAGCATGGAGACGATTATCTCGGGATTGCAAGATAACCAAACAAAACTTTTAGTGGATTTCTACTTATTTTATTAAATATCATCTCCACCAAACAGGACAAGCTTGCATCTGTTATAGTTTTGGAGAAAAATGTGTTCATTTCATGTATGCGCGAAATGCCTTAAAAATGGCTTTAAAATGGATTTGGAGCATGGAGACGATTATCTCGGGATTGCAAGATAACCAAACAAAACTTTTAGTGGATTTCTACTTATTTTATTAAATATCATCTCCACCAAACAGGACAAGCTTGCATGTGTTATAGTTTTGGAGAAAAATGTGTTCATTTCATGTATGCGCAAAATGCCTTTGAAATGGCTTTAAAATGGATTTGGAGCATGGAGACGATTATCTCGGGATTGCAAGATAACCAAACAAAACTTTTAGTGGATTTCTACTTATTTTATTAAATATCATCTCCACCAAACAGGACAAGCTTGCATCTGTTATAGTTTTGGAGAAAAATGTGTTCATTTCATGTATGCGCGAAATGCCTTAAAAATGGCTTTAAAATGGATTTGGAGCATGGAGACGATTATCTCGGGATTGCAAGATAACCAAACAAAACTTTTAGTGGATTTCTACTTACTTTATTAAATATCATCTCCACCAAACAGGACAAGCTTGCATCTGTTATAGTTTTGGAGAAAAATGTGTTCATTTCATGTATGCGCGAAATGCCTTAAAATGGCTTTAAAATGGATTTGGAGCATGGAGACGATTATCTCGGGATTGCAAGATAACCAAACAAAACTTTTAGTGGATTTCTACTTATTTTATTAAATATCATCTCCACCAAACAGGACAAGCTTGCATCTGTTATAGTTTTGGAGAAAAATGTGTTCATTTCATGTATGCGCGAAATGCCTTAAAAATGGCTTTAAAATGGATTTGGAGCATGGAGACGATTATCTCGGGATTGCAAGATAACCAAACAAAACTTTTAGTGGATTTCTACTTATTTTATTAAATATCATCTCCACCAAACAAGACAAGCTTGCATCTGTTATAGTTTTGGAGAAAAATGTGTTCATTTCATGTATGCGCGAAATGCCTTAAAAATGGCTTTAAAATGGATTTGGAGCATGGAGACGATTATCTCGGGATTGCAAGATAACCAAACAAAACTTTTAGTGGATTTCTACTTATTTTATTAAATATCATCTCCACCAAACAGGACAAGCTTGCATCTGTTATAGTTTTGGAGAAAAATGTGTTCATTTCATGTATGCGCGAAATGCCTTAAAAATGGCTTTAAAATGGATTTGGAGCATGGAGACGATTATCTCGGGATTGCAAGATAACCAAACAAAACTTTTAGTGGATTTCTACTTATTTTATTAAATATCATCTCCACCAAACAGGACAAGCTTGCATCTGTTATAGTTTTGGAGAAAAATGTGTTCATTTCATGTATGCGCGAAATGCCTTAAAAATGGCTTTAAAATGGATTTGGAGCATGGAGACGATTATCTCGGGATTGCAAGATAACCAAACAAAACTTTTAGTGGATTTCTACTTATTTTATTAAATATCATCTCCACCAAACAGGACAAGCTTGCATCTGTTATAGTTTTGAAAAAAATGTGTTCATTTCATGTATGCGCGAAATGCCTTAAAAATGGCTTTAAAATGGATTTGGAGCATGGAGACGATTATCTCGGGATTGCAAGATAACCAAACAAAACTTTTAGTGGATTTCTACTTATTTTATTAAATATCATCTCCACCAAACAGGACAAGCTTGCATCTGTTATAGTTTTGGAGAAAAATGTGTTCATTTCATGTATGCGCGAAATGCCTTAAAAATGGCTTTAAAATGGATTTGGAGCATGGAGACGATTATCTCGGGATTGCAAGATAACCAAACAAAACTTTTAGTGGATTTCTACTTATTTTATTAAATATCATCTCCACCAAACAGGACAAGCTTGCATCTGTTATAGTTTTGGAGAAAAATGTGTTCATTTCATGTATGCGCGAAATGCCTTAAAAATGGCTTTAAAATGGATTTGGAGCATGGAGACGATTATCTCGGGATTGCAAGATAACCAAACAAAACTTTTAGTGGATTTCTACTTATTTTATTAAATATCATCTCCACCAAACAGGACAAGCTTGCATCTGTTATAGTTTTGGAGAAAAATGTGTTCATTTCATGTATGCGCGAAATGCCTTAAAAATGGCTTTAAAATGGATTTGGAGCATGGAGACGATTATCTCGGGATTGCAAGATAACCAAACAAAACTTTTAGTGGATTTCAACTTATTTTATTAAATATCATCTCCACCAAACAGGACAAGCTTGCATGTGTTATAGTTTTGGAGAAAAATGTGTTCATTTCATGTATGCGCAAAATGCCTTTGAAATGGCTTTAAAATAGATTTGGAGCATGGAGACGATTATCTCAGGATGGCAATATAAACAAACGAAACTTTTAGTAGATTTCTACTTATTTTATTAAATATTATCTCCACCAAACAGGACAAGCTTGCATCTGTTATAGTTTTGGAGAAAAATGTGTTCATTTCATGTATGCGCGAAATGCCTTAAAAATGGCTTTAAAATGGATTTGGAGCATGGAGACGATTATCTCGGGATTGCAAGATAACCAAACAAAACTTTTAGTGGATTTCTACTTATTTTATTAAATATCATCTCCACCAAACAGGACAAGCTTGCATCTGTTATAGTTTTGGAGAAAAATGTGTTCATTTCATGTATGCGCGAAATGCCTTAAAAATGGCTTTAAAATGGATTTGGAGCATGGAGACGATTATCTCGGGATTGCAATATAACCAAACAAAACTTTTAGTGGATTTCTACTTATTTTATTAAATATCATCTCCACCAAACAGGACAAGCTTGCATCTGTTATAGTTTTGGAGAAAAATGTGTTCATTTCATGTATGCGCGAAATGCCTTAAAAATGGCTTTAAAATGGATTTGGAGCATGGAGACGATTATCTCGGGATTGCAAGATAACCAAACAAAACTTTTAGTGGATTTCTACTTATTTTATTAAATATCATCTCCACCAAACAGGACAAGCTTGCATCTGTTATAGTTTTGGAGAAAAATGTGTTCATTTCATGTATGCGCGAAATGCCTTAAAAATGGCTTTAAAATGGATTTGGAGCATGGAGACGATTATCTCGGGATTGCAAGATAACCAAACAAAACTTTTAGTGGATTTCTACTTATTTTATTAAATATCATCTCCACCAAACAGGACAAGCTTGCATCTGTTATAGTTTTGGAGAAAAATGTGTTCATTTCATGTATGCGTGAAATGCCTTAAAAATGGCTTTAAAATGGATTTGGAGCATGGAGACGATTATCTCGGGATTGCAAGATAACCAAACAAAACTTTTAGTGGATTTCTACTTATTTTATTAAATATCATCTCCACCAAACAGGACAAGCTTGCATCTGTTATAGTTTTGGAGAAAAATGTGTTCATTTCATGTATGCGCGAAATGCCTTAAAAATGGCTTTAAAATGGATTTGGAGCATGGAGACGATTATCTCGGGATTGCAAGATAACCAAACAAAACTTTTAGTGGATTTCTACTTATTTTATTAAATATCATCTCCACCAAACAGGACAAGCTTGCATCTGTTATAGTTTTGGAGAAAAATGTGTTCATTTCATGTATGCGCGAAATGCCTTAAAAATGGCTTTAAAATGGATTTGGAGCATGGAGACGATTATCTCGGGATTGCAAGATAACCAAACAAAACTTTTAGTGGATTTCTACTTATTTTATTAAATATCATCTCCACCAAACAGGACAAGCTTGCATGTGTTATAGTTTTGGAGAAAAATGTGTTCATTTCATGTATGCGCAAAATGCCTTTGAAATGGCTTTAAAATGGATTTGGAGCATGGAGACGATTATCTCGGGATTGCAAGATAACCAAACAAAACTTTTAGTGGATTTCTACTTATTTTATTAAATATCATCTCCACCAAACAGGACAAGCTTGCATCTGTTATAGTTTTGGAGAAAAATGTGTTCATTTCATGTATGCGCGAAATGCCTTAAAAATGGCTTTAAAATGGATTTGGAGCATGGAGACGATTATCTCGGGATTGCAAGATAACCAAACAAAACTTTTAGTGGATTTCTACTTACTTTATTAAATATCATCTCCACCAAACAGGACAAGCTTGCATCTGTTATAGTTTTGGAGAAAAATGTGTTCATTTCATGTATGCGCGAAATGCCTTAAAAATGGCTTTAAAATGGATTTGGAGCATGGAGACGATTATCTTGGGATTGCAAGATAACCAAACAAAACTTTTAGTGGATTTCTACTTATTTTATTAAATATCATCTCCACCAAACAGGACAAGCTTGCATCTGTTATAGTTTTGGAGAAAAATGTGTTCATTTCATGTATGCGCGAAATGCCTTAAAAATGGCTTTAAAATGGATTTGGAGCATGGAGACGATTATCTCGGGATTGCAAGATAACCAAACAAAACTTTTAGTGGATTTCTACTTATTTTATTAAATATCATCTCCACCAAACAGGACAAGCTTGCATCTGTTATAGTTTTGGAGAAAAATGTGTTCATTTCATGTATGCGCGAAATGCCTTAAAAATGGCTTTAAAATGGATTTGGAGCATGGAGACGATTATCTCGGGATTGCAAGATAACCAAACAAAACTTTTAGTGGATTTCTACTTATTTTATTAAATATCATCTCCACCAAACAGGACAAGCTTGCATGTGTTATAGTTTTGGAGAAAAATGTGTTCATTTCATGTATGCGCGAAATGCCTTAAAAATGGCTTTAAAATGGATTTGGAGCATGGAGACGATTATCTCGGGATTGCAAGATAACCAAACAAAACTTTTAGTGGATTTCTACTTACTTTATTAAATATCATCTCCACCAAACAGGACAAGCTTGCATCTGTTATAGTTTTGGAGAAAAATGTGTTCATTTCATGTATGCGCGAAATGCCTTAAAAATGGCTTTAAAATGGATTTGGAGCATGGAGACGATTATCTCGGGATTGCAAGATAACCAAACAAAACTTTTAGTGGATTTCAACTTATTTTATTAAATATCATCTCCACCAAACTGGACAAGCTTGCATGTGTTATAGTTTTGGAGAAAAATGTGTTCATTTCATGTATGCGCAAAATGCCTTTGAAATGGCTTTAAAATGGATTTGGAGCATGGAGACGATTATCTCAGGATGGCAATATAAACAAACGAAACTTTTAGTAGATTTCTACTTATTTTATTAAATATTATCTCCACCAAACAGGACAAGCTTGCATCTGTTATAGTTTTGGAGAAAAATGTGTTCATTTCATGTATGCGCGAAATGCCTTAAAAATGGCTTTAAAATGGATTTGGAGCATGGAGACGATTATCTCGGGATTGCAAGATAACCAAACAAAACTTTTAGTGGATTTCTACTTATTTTATTAAATATCATCTCCACCAAACAGGACAAGCTTGCATCTGTTATAGTTTTGGAGAAAAATGTGTTCATTTCATGTATGCGCGAAATGCCTTAAAAATGGCTTTAAAATGCATTTGGAGCATGGAGACGATTATCTCGGGATTGCAAGATAACCAAACAAAACTTTTAGTGGATTTCTACTTATTTTATTAAATATCATCTCCACCAAACAGGACAAGCTTGCATCTGTTATAGTTTTGGAGAAAAATGTGTTCATTTCATGTATGCGCGAAATGCCTTAAAAATGGCTTTAAAATGGATTTGGAGCATGGAGACGATTATCTCGGGATTGCAAGATAACCAAACAAAACTTTTAGTGGATTTCTACTTATTTTATTAAATATCATCTCCACCAAACAGGACAAGCTTGCATGTGTTATAGTTTTGGAGAAAAATGTGTTCATTTCATGTATGCGCAAAATGCCTTTGAAATGGCTTTAAAATGGATTTGGAGCATGGAGACGATTATCTCGGGATTGCAAGATAACCAAACAAAACTTTTAGTGGATTTCTACTTATTTTATTAAATATCATCTCCACCAAACAGGACAAGCTTGCATCTGTTATAGTTTTGGAGAAAAATGTGTTCATTTCATGTATGCGCGAAATGCCTTAAAAATGGCTTTAAAATGGATTTGGAGCATGGAGACGATTATCTCGGGATTGCAAGATAACCAAACAAAACTTTTAGTGGATTTCTACTTACTTTATTAAATATCATCTCCACCAAACAGGACAAGCTTGCATCTGTTATAGTTTTGGAGAAAAATGTGTTCATTTCATGTATGCGCGAAATGCCTTAAAAATGGCTTTAAAATGGATTTGGAGCATGGAGACGATTATCTCGGGATTGCAAGATAACCAAACAAAACTTTTAGTGGATTTCTACTTATTTTATTAAATATCATCTCCACCAAACAGGACAAGCTTGCATCTGTTATAGTTTTGGAGAAAAATGTGTTCATTTCATGTATGCGCGAAATGCCTTAAAAATGGCTTTAAAATGGATTTGGAGCATGGAGACGATTATCTCGGGATTGCAAGATAACCAAACAAAACTTTTAGTGGATTTCTACTTATTTTATTAAATATCATCTCCACCAAACAGGACAAGCTTGCATCTGTTATAGTTTTGGAGAAAAATGTGTTCATTTCATGTATGCGCGAAATGCCTTAAAAATGGCTTTAAAATGGATTTGGAGCATGGAGACGATTATCTCGGGATTGCAAGATAACCAAACAAAACTTTTAGTGGATTTCTACTTATTTTATTAAATATCATCTCCACCAAACAGGACAAGCTTGCATCTGTTATAGTTTTGGAGAAAAATGTGTTCATTTCATGTATGCGCGAAATGCCTTAAAAATGGCTTTAAAATGGATTTGGAGCATGGAGACGATTATCTCGGGATTGCAAGATAACCAAACAAAACTTTTAGTGGATTTCTACTTATTTTATTAAATATCATCTCCACCAAACAGGACAAGCTTGCATCTGTTATAGTTTTGGAGAAAAATGTGTTCATTTCATGTATGCGCGAAATGCCTTAAAAATGGCTTTAAAATGGATTTGGAGCATGGAGACGATTATCTCGGGATTGCAAGATAACCAAACAAAACTTTTAGTGGATTTCTACTTATTTTATTAAATATCATCTCCACCAAACAGGACAAGCTTGCATCTGTTATAGTTTTGAAAAAAATGTGTTCATTTCATGTATGCGCGAAATGCCTTAAAAATGGCTTTAAAATGGATTTGGAGCATGGAGACGATTATCTCGGGATTGCAAGATAACCAAACAAAACTTTTAGTGGATTTCTACTTATTTTATTAAATATCATCTCCACCAAACAGGACAAGCTTGCATCTGTTATAGTTTTGGAGAAAAATGTGTTCATTTCATGTATGCGCGAAATGCCTTAAAAATGGCTTTAAAATGGATTTGGAGCATGGAGACGATTATCTCGGGATTGCAAGATAACCAAACAAAACTTTTAGTGGATTTCTACTTATTTTATTAAATATCATCTCCACCAAACAGGACAAGCTTGCATCTGTTATAGTTTTGGAGAAAAATGTGTTCATTTCATGTATGCGCGAAATGCCTTAAAAATGGCTTTAAAATGGATTTGGAGCATGGAGACGATTATCTCGGGATTGCAAGATAACCAAACAAAACTTTTAGTGGATTTCTACTTATTTTATTAAATATCATCTCCACCAAACAGGACAAGCTTGCATCTGTTATAGTTTTGGAGAAAAATGTGTTCATTTCATGTATGCGCGAAATGCCTTAAAAATGGCTTTAAAATGGATTTGGAGCATGGAGACGATTATCTCGGGATTGCAAGATAACCAAACAAAACTTTTAGTGGATTTCAACTTATTTTATTAAATATCATCTCCACCAAACAGGACAAGCTTGCATGTGTTATAGTTTTGGAGAAAAATGTGTTCATTTCATGTATGCGCAAAATGCCTTTGAAATGGCTTTAAAATGGATTTGGAGGATGGAGACGATTATCTCAGGATGGCAATATAAACAAACGAAACTTTTAGTAGATTTCTACTTATTTTATTAAATATTATCTCCACCAAACAGGACAAGCTTGCATCTGTTATAGTTTTGGAGAAAAATGTGTTCATTTCATGTATGCGCGAAATGCCTTAAAAATGGCTTTAAAATGGATTTGGAGCATGGAGACGATTATCTCGGGATTGCAAGATAACCAAACAAAACTTTTAGTGGATTTCTACTTATTTTATTAAATATCATCTCCACCAAACAGGACAAGCTTGCATCTGTTATAGTTTTGGAGAAAAATGTGTTCATTTCATGTATGCGCGAAATGCCTTAAAAATGGCTTTAAAATGGATTTGGAGCATGGAGACGATTATCTCGGGATTGCAATATAACCAAACAAAACTTTTAGTGGATTTCTACTTATTTTATTAAATATCATCTCCACCAAACAGGACAAGCTTGCATCTGTTATAGTTTTGGAGAAAAATGTGTTCATTTCATGTATGCGCGAAATGCCTTAAAAATGGCTTTAAAATGGATTTGGAGCATGGAGACGATTATCTCGGGATTGCAAGATAACCAAACAAAACTTTTAGTGGATTTCTACTTACTTTATTAAATATCATCTCCACCAAACAGGACAAGCTTGCATCTGTTATAGTTTTGGAGAAAATGTGTTCATTTCATGTATGCGCGAAATGCCTTAAAAATGGCTTTAAAATGGATTTGGAGCATGGAGACGATTATCTCGGGATTGCAAGATAACCAAACAAAACTTTTAGTGGATTTCTACTTATTTTATTAAATATCATCTCCACCAAACAGGACAAGCTTGCATCTGTTATAGTTTTGGAGAAAAATGTGTTCATTTCATGTATGCGCGAAATGCCTTAAAAATGGCTTTAAAATGGATTTGGAGCATGGAGACGATTATCTCGGGATTGCAAGATAACCAAACAAAACTTTTAGTGGATTTCTACTTATTTTATTAAATATCATCTCCACCAAACAGGACAAGCTTGCATGTGTTATAGTTTTGGAGAAAAATGTGTTCATTTCATGTATGCGCAAAATGCCTTTGAAATGGCTTTAAAATGGATTTGGAGCATGGAGACGATTATCTCGGGATTGCAAGATAACCAAACAAAACTTTTAGTGGATTTCTACTTATTTTATTAAATATCATCTCCACCAAACAGGACAAGCTTGCATCTGTTATAGTTTTGGAGAAAAATGTGTTCATTTCATGTATGCGCGAAATGCCTTAAAAATGGCTTTAAAATGGATTTGGAGCATGGAGACGATTATCTCGGGATTGCAAGATAACCAAACAAAACTTTTAGTGGATTTCTACTTACTTTATTAAATATCATCTCCACCAAACAGGACAAGCTTGCATCTGTTATAGTTTTGGAGAAAAATGTGTTCATTTCATGTATGCGCGAAATGCCTTAAAAATGGCTTTAAAATGGATTTGGAGCATGGAGACGATTATCTTGGGATTGCAAGATAACCAAACAAAACTTTTAGTGGATTTCTACTTATTTTATTAAATATCATCTCCACCAAACAGGACAAGCTTGCATCTGTTATAGTTTTGGAGAAAAATGTGTTCATTTCATGTATGCGCGAAATGCCTTAAAAATGGCTTTAAAATGGATTTGGAGCATGGAGACGATTATCTCGGGATTGCAAGATAACCAAACAAAACTTTTAGTGGATTTCTACTTATTTTATTAAATATCATCTCCACCAAACAGGACAAGCTTGCATCTGTTATAGTTTTGGAGAAAAATGTGTTCATTTCATGTATGCGCGAAATGCCTTAAAAATGGCTTTAAAATGGATTTGGAGCATGGAGACGATTATCTCGGGATTGCAAGATAACCAAACAAAACTTTTAGTGGATTTCTACTTATTTTATTAAATATCATCTCCACCAAACAGGACAAGCTTGCATGTGTTATAGTTTTGGAGAAAAATGTGTTCATTTCATGTATGCGCGAAATGCCTTAAAAATGGCTTTAAAATGGATTTGGAGCATGGAGACGATTATCTCGGGATTGCAAGATAACCAAACAAAACTTTTAGTGGATTTCTACTTACTTTATTAAATATCATCTCCACCAAACAGGACAAGCTTGCATCTGTTATAGTTTTGGAGAAAAATGTGTTCATTTCATGTATGCGCGAAATGCCTTAAAAATGGCTTTAAAATGGATTTGGAGCATGGAGACGATTATCTCGGGATTGCAAGATAACCAAACAAAACTTTTAGTGGATTTCAACTTATTTTATTAAATATCATCTCCACCAAACTGGACAAGCTTGCATGTGTTATAGTTTTGGAGAAAAATGTGTTCATTTCATGTATGCGCAAAATGCCTTTGAAATGGCTTTAAAATGGATTTGGAGCATGGAGACGATTATCTCAGGATGGCAATATAAACAAACGAAACTTTTAGTAGATTTCTACTTATTTTATTAAATATTATCTCCACCAAACAGGACAAGCTTGCATCTGTTATAGTTTTGGAGAAAAATGTGTTCATTTCATGTATGCGCGAAATGCCTTAAAAATGGCTTTAAAATGGATTTGGAGCATGGAGACGATTATCTCGGGATTGCAAGATAACCAAACAAAACTTTTAGTGGATTTCTACTTATTTTATTAAATATCATCTCCACCAAACAGGACAAGCTTGCATCTGTTATAGTTTTGGAGAAAAATGTGTTCATTTCATGTATGCGCGAAATGCCTTAAAAATGGCTTTAAAATGGATTTGGAGCATGGAGACGATTATCTCGGGATTGCAAGATAACCAAACAAAACTTTTAGTGGATTTCTACTTATTTTATTAAATATCATCTCCACCAAACAGGACAAGCTTGCATCTGTTATAGTTTTGGAGAAAAATGTGTTCATTTCATGTATGCGCGAAATGCCTTAAAAATGGCTTTAAAATGGATTTGGAGCATGGAGACGATTATCTCGGGATTGCAAGATAACCAAACAAAACTTTTAGTGGATTTCTACTTACTTTATTAAATATCATCTCCACCAAACAGGACAAGCTTGCATCTGTTATAGTTTTGGAGAAAAATGTGTTCATTTCATGTATGCGCGAAATGCCTTAAAAATGGCTTTAAAATGGATTTGGAGCATGGAGACGATTATCTCGGGATTGCAAGATAACCAAACAAAACTTTTAGTGGATTTCTACTTATTTTATTAAATATCATCTCCACCAAACAGGACAAGCTTGCATCTGTTATAGTTTTGGAGAAAAATGTGTTCATTTCATGTATGCGCGAAATGCCTTAAAAATGGCTTTAAAATGAATTTGGAGCATGGAGACGATTATCTCGGGATTGCAAGATAACCAAACAAAACTTTTAGTGGATTTCTACTTATTTTATTAAATATCATCTCCACCAAACAGGACAAGCTTGCATCTGTTATAGTTTTGAAAAAAATGTGTTCATTTCATGTATGCGCGAAATGCCTTAAAAATGGCTTTAAAATGGATTTGGAGCATGGAGACGATTATCTCGGGATTGCAAGATAACCAAACAAAACTTTTAGTGGATTTCTACTTATTTTATTAAATATCATCTCCACCAAACAGGACAAGCTTGCATCTGTTATAGTTTTGGAGAAAAATGTGTTCATTTCATGTATGTGCGAAATGCCTTAAAAATGGCTTTAAAATGGATTTGGAGCATGGAGACGATTATCTCGGGATTGCAAGATAACCAAACAAAACTTTTAGTGGATTTCTACTTATTTTATTAAATATCATCTCCACCAAACAGGACAAGCTTGCATCTGTTATAGTTTTGGAGAAAAATGTGTTCATTTCATGTATGCGCGAAATGCCTTAAAAATGGCTTTAAAATGGATTTGGAGCATGGAGACGATTATCTCGGGATTGCAAGATAACCAAACAAAACTTTTAGTGGATTTCTACTTATTTTATTAAATATCATCTCCACCAAACAGGACAAGCTTGCATCTGTTATAGTTTTGGAGAAAAATGTGTTCATTTCATGTATGCGCGAAATGCCTTAAAAATGGCTTTAAAATGGATTTGGAGCATGGAGACGATTATCTCGGGATTGCAAGATAACCAAACAAAACTTTTAGTGGATTTCAACTTATTTTATTAAATATCATCTCCACCAAACAGGACAAGCTTGCATGTGTTATAGTTTTGGAGAAAAATGTGTTCATTTCATGTATGCGCAAAATGCCTTTGAAATGGCTTTAAAATGGATTTGGAGCATGGAGACGATTATCTCAGGATGGCAATATAAACAAACGAAACTTTTAGTAGATTTCTACTTATTTTATTAAATATTATCTCCACCAAACAGGACAAGCTTGCATCTGTTATAGTTTTGGAGAAAAATGTGTTCATTTCATGTATGCGCGAAATGCCTTAAAAATGGCTTTAAAATGGATTTGGAGCATGGAGACGATTATCTCGGGATTGCAAGATAACCAAACAAAACTTTTAGTGGATTTCTACTTATTTTATTAAATATCATCTCCACCAAACAGGACAAGCTTGCATCTGTTATAGTTTTGGAGAAAAATGTGTTCATTTCATGTATGCGCGAAATGCCTTAAAAATGGCTTTAAAATGGATTTGGAGCATGGAGACGATTATCTCGGGATTGCAATATAACCAAACAAAACTTTTAGTGGATTTCTACTTATTTTATTAAATATCATCTCCACCAAACAGGACAAGCTTGCATCTGTTATAGTTTTGGAGAAAAATGTGTTCATTTCATGTATGCGCGAAATGCCTTAAAAATGGCTTTAAAATGGATTTGGAGCATGGAGACGATTATCTCGGGATTGCAAGATAACCAAACAAAACTTTTAGTGGATTTCTACTTACTTTATTAAATATCATCTCCACCAAACAGGACAAGCTTGCATCTGTTATAGTTTTGGAGAAAAATGTGTTCATTTCATGTATGCGCGAAATGCCTTAAAAATGGCTTTAAAATGGATTTGGAGCATGGAGACGATTATCTCGGGATTGCAAGATAACCAAACAAAACTTTTAGTGGATTTCTACTTATTTTATTAAATATCATCTCCACCAAACAGGACAAGCTTGCATCTGTTATAGTTTTGGAGAAAAATGTGTTCATTTCATGTATGCGCGAAATGCCTTAAAAATGGCTTTAAAATGGATTTGGAGCATGGAGACGATTATCTCGGGATTGCAAGATAACCAAACAAAACTTTTAGTGGATTTCTACTTATTTTATTAAATATCATCTCCACCAAACAGGACAAGCTTGCATCTGTTATAGTTTTGGAGAAAAATGTGTTCATTTCATGTATGCGCGAAATGCCTTAAAAATGGCTTTAAAATGGATTTGGAGCATGGAGACGATTATCTCGGGATTGCAAGATAACCAAACAAAACTTTTAGTGGATTTCTACTTATTTTATTAAATATCATCTCCACCAAACAGGACAAGCTTGCATCTGTTATAGTTTTGGAGAAAAATGTGTTCATTTCATGTATGCGCGAAATGCCTTAAAAATGGCTTTAAAATGGATTTGGAGCATGGAGACGATTATCTCGGGATTGCAAGATAACCAAACAAAACTTTTAGTGGATTTTTTACTTATTTTATTAAATATCATCTCCACCAAACAGGACAAGCTTGCATCTGTTATAGTTTTGAAAAAAATGTGTTCATTTCATGTATGCGCGAAATGCCTTAAAAATGGCTTTAAAATGGATTTGGAGCATGGAGACGATTATCTCGGGATTGCAAGATAACCAAACAAAACTTTTAGTGGATTTCTACTTATTTTATTAAATATCATCTCCACCAAACAGGACAAGCTTGCATCTGTTATAGTTTTGGAGAAAAATGTGTTCATTTCATGTATGCGCGAAATGCCTTAAAAATGGCTTTAAAATGGATTTGGAGCATGGAGACGATTATCTCGGGATTGCAAGATAACCAAACAAAACTTTTAGTGGATTTCTACTTATTTTATTAAATATCATCTCCACCAAACAGGACAAGCTTGCATCTGTTATAGTTTTGGAGAAAAATGTGTTCATTTCATGTATGCGCGAAATGCCTTAAAAATGGCTTTAAAATGGATTTGGAGCATGGAGACGATTATCTCGGGATTGCAAGATAACCAAACAAAACTTTTAGTGGATTTCTACTTATTTTATTAAATATCATCTCCACCAAACAGGACAAGCTTGCATCTGTTATAGTTTTGGAGAAAAATGTGTTCATTTCATGTATGCGCGAAATGCCTTAAAAATGGCTTTAAAATGGATTTGGAGCATGGAGACGATTATCTCGGGATTGCAAGATAACCAAACAAAACTTTTAGTGGATTTCAACTTATTTTATTAAATATCATCTCCACCAAACAGGACAAGCTTGCATGTGTTATAGTTTTGGAGAAAAATGTGTTCATTTCATGTATGCGCAAAATGCCTTTGAAATGGCTTTAAAATGGATTTGGAGCATGGAGACGATTATCTCAGGATGGCAATATAAACAAACGAAACTTTTAGTAGATTTCTACTTATTTTATTAAATATTATCTCCACCAAACAGGACAAGCTTGCATCTGTTATAGTTTTGGAGAAAAATGTGTTCATTTCATGTATGCGCGAAATGCCTTAAAAATGGCTTTAAAATGGATTTGGAGCATGGAGACGATTATCTCGGGATTGCAAGATAACCAAACAAAACTTTTAGTGGATTTCTACTTATTTTATTAAATATCATCTCCACCAAACAGGACAAGCTTGCATCTGTTATAGTTTTGGAGAAAAATGTGTTCATTTCATGCATGCGCGAAATGCCTTAAAAATGGCTTTAAAATGGATTTGGAGCATGGAGACGATTATCTCGGGATTGCAATATAACCAAACAAAACTTTTAGTGGATTTCTACTTATTTTATTAAATATCATCTCCACCAAACAGGACAAGCTTGCATCTGTTATAGTTTTGGAGAAAAATGTGTTCATTTCATGTATGCGCGAAATGCCTTAAAAATGGCTTTAAAATGGATTTGGAGCATGGAGACGATTATCTCGGGATTGCAAGATAACCAAACAAAACTTTTAGTGGATTTCTACTTATTTTATTAAATATCATCTCCACCAAACAGGACAAGCTTGCATCTGTTATAGTTTTGGAGAAAAATGTGTTCATTTCATGTATGCGCGAAATGCCTTAAAAATGGCTTTAAAATGGATTTGGAGCATGGAGACGATTATCTCGGGATTGCAAGATAACCAAACAAAACTTTTAGTGGATTTCTACTTATTTTATTAAATATCATCTCCACCAAACAGGACAAGCTTGCATCTGTTATAGTTTTGGAGAAAAATGTGTTCATTTCATGTATGCGTGAAATGCCTTAAAAATGGCTTTAAAATGGATTTGGAGCATGGAGACGATTATCTCGGGATTGCAAGATAACCAAACAAAACTTTTAGTGGATTTCTACTTATTTTATTAAATATCATCTCCACCAAACAGGACAAGCTTGCATCTGTTATAGTTTTGGAGAAAAATGTGTTCATTTCATGTATGCGCGAAATGCCTTAAAAATGGCTTTAAAATGGATTTGGAGCATGGAGACGATTATCTCGGGATTGCAAGATAACCAAACAAAACTTTTAGTGGATTTCTACTTATTTTATTAAATATCATCTCCACCAAACAGGACAAGCTTGCATCTGTTATAGTTTTGGAGAAAAATGTGTTCATTTCATGTATGCGCGAAATGCCTTAAAAATAGCTTTAAAATGGATTTGGAGCATGGAGACGATTATCTCGGGATTGCAAGATAACCAAACAAAACTTTTAGTGGATTTCTACTTATTTTATTAAATATCATCTCCACCAAACAGGACAAGCTTGCATCTGTTATAGTTTTGGAGAAAAATGTGTTCATTTCATGTATGCGCGAAATGCCTTAAAAATGGCTTTAAAATGGATTTGGAGCATGGAGACGATTATCTCGGGATTGCAAGATAACCAAACAAAACTTTTAGTGGATTTCTACTTATTTTATTAAATATCATCTCCACCAAACAGGACAAGCTTGCATGTGTTATAGTTTTGGAGAAAAATGTGTTCATTTCA
Organism: Anomaloglossus baeobatrachus; assembly: GCF_048569485.1. Lineage (NCBI taxonomy): Eukaryota > Metazoa > Chordata > Amphibia > Anura > Aromobatidae > Anomaloglossus > Anomaloglossus baeobatrachus. The sequence continues at coordinate 222,049 of NW_027443142.1, forward strand.
TGTATGCGCAAAATGCCTTTGAAATGGCTTTAAAATGGATTTGGAGCATGGAGACGATTATCTCGGGATTGCAAGATAACCAAACAAAACTTTTAGTGGATTTCTACTTATTTTATTAAATATCATCTCCACCAAACAGGACAAGCTTGCATCTGTTATAGTTTTGGAGAAAAATGTGTTCATTTCATGTATGCGCGAAATGCCTTAAAAATGGCTTTAAAATGGATTTGGAGCATGGAGACGATTATCTCGGGATTGCAAGATAACCAAACAAAACTTTTAGTGGATTTCTACTTAGTTTATTAAATATCATCTCCACCAAACAGGACAAGCTTGCATCTGTTATAGTTTTGGAGAAAAATGTGTTCATTTCATGTATGCGCGAAATGCCTTAAAAATGGCTTTAAAATGGATTTGGAGCATGGAGACGATTATCTCGGGATTGCAAGATAACCAAACAAAACTTTTAGTGGATTTCTACTTATTTTATTAAATATCATCTCCACCAAACAGGACAAGCTTGCATCTGTTATAGTTTTGGAGAAAAATGTGTTCATTTCATGTATGCGCGAAATGCCTTAAAAATGGCTTTAAAATGGATTTGGAGCATGGAGACGATTATCTCGGGATTGCAAGATAACCAAACAAAACGTTTAGTGGATTTCTACTTATTTTATTAAATATCATCTCCACCAAACAGGACAAGCTTGCATCTGTTATAGTTTTGGAGAAAAATGTGTTCATTTCATGTATGCGCGAAATGCCTTAAAAATGGCTTTAAAATGGATTTGGAGCATGGAGACGATTATCTCGGGATTGCAAGATAACCAAACAAAACTTTTAGTGGATTTCTACTTATTTTATTAAATATCATCTCCACCAAACAGGACAAGCTTGCATGTGTTATAGTTTTGGAGAAAAATGTGTTCATTTCATGTATGCGCAAAATGCCTTTGAAATGGCTTTAAAATGGATTTGGAGCATGGAGACGATTATCTCGGGATTGCAAGATAACCAAACAAAACTTTTAGTGGATTTCTACTTATTTTATTAAATATCATCTCCACCAAACAGGACAAGCTTGCATCTGTTATAGTTTTGGAGAAAAATGTGTTCATTTCATGTATGCGCGAAATGCCTTAAAAATGGCTTTAAAATGGATTTGGAGCATGGAGACGATTATCTCGGGATTGCAAGATAACCAAACAAAACTTTTAGTGGATTTCTACTTACTTTATTAAATATCATCTCCACCAAACAGGACAAGCTTGCATCTGTTATAGTTTTGGAGAAAAATGTGTTCATTTCATGTATGCGCGAAATGCCTTAAAAATGGCTTTAAAATGGATTTGGAGCATGGAGACGATTATCTCGGGATTGCAAGATAACCAAACAAAACTTTTAGTGGATTTCTACTTATTTTATGAAATATCATCTCCACCAAACAGGACAAGCTTGCATCTGTTATAGTTTTGGAGAAAAATGTGTTCATTTCATGTATGCGCGAAATGCCTTAAAAATGGCTTTAAAATGGATTTGGAGCATGGAGACGATTATCTCGGGATTGCAAGATAACCAAACAAAACTTTTAGTGGATTTCTACTTATTTTATTAAATATCATCTCCACCAAACAGGACAAGCTTGCATCTGTTATAGTTTTGGAGAAAAATGTGTTCATTTCATGTATGCGCGAAATGCCTTAAAAATGGCTTTAAAATGGATTTGGAGCATGGAGACGATTATCTCGGGATTGCAAGATAACCAAACAAAACTTTTAGTGGATTTCTACTTATTTTATTAAATATCATCTCCACCAAACAGGACAAGCTTGCATCTGTTATAGTTTTGGAGAAAAATGTGTTCATTTCATGTATGCGCGAAATGCCTTAAAAATGGCTTTAAAATGGATTTGGAGCATGGAGACGATTATCTCGGGATTGCAAGATAACCAAACAAAACTTTTAGTGGATTTCTACTTATTTTATTAAATATCATCTCCACCAAACAGGACAAGCTTGCATCTGTTATAGTTTTGGAGAAAAATGTGTTCATTTCATGTATGCGCGAAATGCCTTAAAAATGGCTTTAAAATGGATTTGGAGCATGGAGACGATTATCTCGGGATTGCAAGATAACCAAACAAAACTTTTAGTGGATTTCTACTTATTTTATTAAATATCATCTCCACCAAACAGGACAAGCTTGCATGTGTTATAGTTTTGGAGAAAAATGTGTTCATTTCATGTATGCGCAAAATGCCTTTGAAATGGCTTTAAAATGGATTTGGAGCATGGAGACGATTATCTCGGGATTGCAAGATAACCAAACAAAACTTTTAGTGGATTTCTACTTATTTTATTAAATATCATCTCCACCAAACAGGACAAGCTTGCATCTGTTATAGTTTTGGAGAAAAATGTGTTCATTTCATGTATGCGCGAAATGCCTTAAAAATGGCTTTAAAATGGATTTGGAGCATGGAGACGATTATCTCGGGATTGCAAGATAACCAAACAAAACTTTTAGTGGATTTCTACTTACTTTATTAAATATCATCTCCACCAAACAGGACAAGCTTGCATCTGTTATAGTTTTGGAGAAAAATGTGTTCATTTCATGTATGCGCGAAATGCCTTAAAAATGGCTTTAAAATGGATTTGGAGCATGGAGACGATTATCTCGGGATTGCAAGATAACCAAACAAAACTTTTAGTGGATTTCTACTTATTTTATTAAATATCATCTCCACCAAACAGGACAAGCTTGCATCTGTTATAGTTTTGGAGAAAAATGTGTTCATTTCATGTATGCGCGAAATGCCTTAAAAATGGCTTTAAAATGGATTTGGAGCATGGAGACGATTATCTCGGGATTGCAAGATAACCAAACAAAACTTTTAGTGGATTTCTACTTATTTTATTAAATATCATCTCCACCAAACAGGACAAGCTTGCATCTGTTATAGTTTTGGAGAAAAATGTGTTCATTTCATGTATGCGCGAAATGCCTTAAAAATGGCTTTAAAATGGATTTGGAGCATGGAGACGATTATCTCGGGATTGCAAGATAACCAAACAAAACTTTTAGTGGATTTCTACTTATTTTATTAAATATCATCTCCACCAAACAGGACAAGCTTGCATGTGTTATAGTTTTGGAGAAAAATGTGTTCATTTCATGTATGCGCAAAATGCCTTTGAAATGGCTTTAAAATGGATTTGGAGCATGGAGACGATTATGTCGGGATTGCAAGATAACCAAACAAAACTTTTAGTGGATTTCTACTTATTTTATTAAATATCATCTCCACCAAACAGGACAAGCTTGCATCTGTTATAGTTTTGGAGAAAAATGTGTTCATTTCATGTATGCGCGAAATGCCTTAAAAATGGCTTTAAAATGGATTTGGAGCATGGAGACGATTATCTCGGGATTGCAAGATAACCAAACAAAACTTTTAGTGGATTTCTACTTACTTTATTAAATATCATCTCCACCAAACAGGACAAGCTTGCATCTGTTATAGTTTTGGAGAAAAATGTGTTCATTTCATGTATGCGCGAAATGCCTTAAAAATGGCTTTAAAATGGATTTGGAGCATGGAGACGATTATCTCGGGATTGCAAGATAACCAAACAAAACTTTTAGTGGATTTCTACTTATTTTATTAAATATCATCTCCACCAAACAGGACAAGCTTGCATCTGTTATAGTTTTGGAGAAAAATGTGTTCATTTCATGTATGCGCGAAATGCCTTAAAAATGGCTTTAAAATGGATTTGGAGCATGGAGACGATTATCTCGGGATTGCAAGATAACCAAACAAAACTTTTAGTGGATTTCTACTTATTTTATTAAATATCATCTCCACCAAACAGGACAAGCTTGCATCTGTTATAGTTTTGGAGAAAAATGTGTTCATTTCATGTATGCGCGAAATGCCTTAAAAATGGCTTTAAAATGGATTTGGAGCATGGAGACGATTATCTCGGGATTGCAAGATAACCAAACAAAACTTTTAGTGGATTTCTACTTATTTTATTAAATATCATCTCCACCAAACAGGACAAGCTTGCATGTGTTATAGTTTTGGAGAAAAATGTGTTCATTTCATGTATGCGCAAAATGCCTTTGAAATGGCTTTAAAATGGATTTGGAGCATGGAGACGATTATCTCGGGATTGCAAGATAACCAAACAAAACTTTTAGTGGATTTCTACTTATTTTATTAAATATCATCTCCACCAAACAGGACAAGCTTGCATCTGTTATAGTTTTGGAGAAAAATGTGTTCATTTCATGTATGCGCGAAATGCCTTAAAAATGGCTTTAAAATGGATTTGGAGCATGGAGACGATTATCTCGGGATTGCAAGATAACCAAACAAAACTTTTAGTGGATTTCTACTTACTTTATTAAATATCATCTCCACCAAACAGGACAAGCTTGCATCTGTTATAGTTTTGGAGAAAAATGTGTTCATTTCATGTATGCGCGAAATGCCTTAAAAATGGCTTTAAAATGGATTTGGAGCATGGAGACGATTATCTCGGGATTGCAAGATAACCAAACAAAACTTTTAGTGGATTTCTACTTATTTTATTAAATATCATCTCCACCAAACAGGACAAGCTTGCATCTGTTATAGTTTTGGAGAAAAATGTGTTCATTTCATGTATGCGCGAAATGCCTTAAAAATGGCTTTAAAATGGATTTGGAGCATGGAGACGATTATCTCGGGATTGCAAGATAACCAAACAAAACTTTTAGTGGATTTCTACTTATTTTATTAAATATCATCTCCACCAAACAGGACAAGCTTGCATCTGTTATAGTTTTGGAGAAAAATGTGTTCATTTCATGTATGCGCGAAATGCCTTAAAAATGGCTTTAAAATGGATTTGGAGCATGGAGACGATTATCTCGGGATTGCAAGATAACCAAACAAAACTTTTAGTGGAGTTCTACTTATTTTATTAAATATCATCTCCACCAAACAGGACAAGCTTGCATGTGTTATAGTTTTGGAGAAAAATGTGTTCATTTCATGTATGCGCAAAATGCCTTTGAAATGGCTTTAAAATGGATTTGGAGCATGGAGACGATTATCTCGGGATTGCAAGATAACCAAACAAAACTTTTAGTGGATTTCTACTTATTTTATTAAATATTATCTCCACCAAACAGGACAAGCTTGCATCTGTTATAGTTTTGGAGAAAAATGTGTTCATTTCATGTATGCGCGAAATGCCTTAAAAATGGCTTTAAAATGGATTTGGAGCATGGAGACGATTATCTCGGGATTGCAAGATAACCAAACAAAACTTTTAGTGGATTTCTACTTACTTTATTAAATATCATCTCCACCAAACAGGACAAGCTTGCATCTGTTATAGTTTTGGAGAAAAATGTGTTCATTTCATGTATGCGCGAAATGCCTTAAAAATGGCTTTAAAATGGATTTGGAGCATGGAGACGATTATCTCGGGATTGCAAGATAACCAAACAAAACTTTTAGTGGATTTCTACTTATTTTATTAAATATCATCTCCACCAAACAGGACAAGCTTGCATCTGTTATAGTTTTGGAGAAAAATGTGTTCATTTCATGTATGCGCGAAATGCCTTAAAAATGGCTTTAAAATGGATTTGGCGCATGGAGACGATTATCTCGGGATTGCAAGATAACCAAACAAAACTTTTAGTGGATTTCTACTTATTTTATTAAATATCATCTCCACCAAACAGGACAAGCTTGCATCTGTTATAGTTTTGGAGAAAAATGTGTTCATTTCATGTATGCGCGAAATGCCTTAAAAATGGCTTTAAAATGGATTTGGAGCATGGAGACGATTATCTCGGGATTGCAAGATAACCAAACAAAACTTTTAGTGGATTTCTACTTATTTTATTAAATATCATCTCCACCAAACAGGACAAGCTTGCATGTGTTATAGTTTTGGAGAAAAATGTGTTCATTTCATGTATGCGCAAAATGCCTTTGAAATGGCTTTAAAATGGATTTGGAGCATGGAGACGATTATCTCGGGATTGCAAGATAACCAAACAAAACTTTTAGTGGATTTCTACTTATTTTATTAAATATTATCTCCACCAAACAGGACAAGCTTGCATCTGTTATAGTTTTGGAGAAAAATGTGTTCATTTCATGTATGCGCGAAATGCCTTAAAAATGGCTTTAAAATGGATTTGGAGCATGGAGACGATTATCTCGGGATTGCAAGATAACCAAACAAAACTTTTAGTGGATTTCTACTTACTTTATTAAATATCATCTCCACCAAACAGGACAAGCTTGCATCTGTTATAGTTTTGGAGAAAAATGTGTTCATTTCATGTATGCGCGAAATGCCTTAAAAATGGCTTTAAAATGGATTTGGAGCATGGAGACGATTATCTCGGGATTGCAAGATAACCAAACAAAACTTTTAGTGGATTTCTACTTATTTTATTAAATATCATCTCCACCAAACAGGACAAGCTTGCATCTGTTATAGTTTTGGAGAAAAATGTGTTCATTTCATGTATGCGCGAAATGCCTTAAAAATGGCTTTAAAATGGATTTGGCGCATGGAGACGATTATCTCGGGATTGCAAGATAACCAAACAAAACTTTTAGTGGATTTCTACTTATTTTATTAAATATCATCTCCACCAAACAGGACAAGCTTGCATCTGTTATAGTTTTGGAGAAAAATGTGTTCATTTCATGTATGCGCGAAATGCCTTAAAAATGGCTTTAAAATGGATTTGGAGCATGGGGACGATTATCTCGGGATTGCAAGATAACCAAACAAAACTTTTAGTGGATTTCTACTTATTTTATTAAATATCATCTCCACCAAACAGGACAAGCTTGCATGTGTTATAGTTTTGGAGAAAAATGTGTTCATTTCATGTATGCGCAAAATGCCTTTGAAATGGCTTTAAAATGGATTTGGAGCATGGAGACGATTATCTCTGGATTGCAAGATAACCAAACAAAACTTTTAGTGGATTTCTACTTATTTTATTAAATATCATCTCCACCAAACAGGACAAGCTTCCATCTGTTATAGTTTTGGAGAAAAATGTGTTCATTTCATGTATGCGCGAAATGCCTTAAAAATGGCTTTAAAATGGATTTGGAGCATGGAGACGATTATCTCGGGATTGCAAGATAACCAAACAAAACTTTTAGTGGATTTCTACTTACTTTATTAAATATCATCTCCACCAAACAGGACAAGCTTGCATCTGTTATAGTTTTGGAGAAAAATGTGTTCATTTCATGTATGCGCGAAATGCCTTAAAAATGGCTTTAAAATGGATTTGGAGCATGGAGACGATTATCTCGGGATTGCAAGATAACCAAACAAAACTTTTAGTGGATTTCTACTTATTTTATGAAATATCATCTCCACCAATCAGGACAAGCTTGCATCTGTTATAGTTTTGGAGAAAAATGTGTTCATTTCATGTATGCGCGAAATGCCTTAAAAATGGCTTTAAAATGGATTTGGAGCATGGAGACGATTATCTCGGGATTGCAAGATAACCAAACAAAACTTTTAGTGGATTTCTACTTATTTTATTAAATATCATCTCCACCAAACAGGACAAGCTTGCATCTGTTATAGTTTTGGAGAAAAATGTGTTCATTTCATGTATGCGCGAAATGCCTTAAAAATGGCTTTAAAATGGATTTGGAGCATGGAGACGATTATCTCGGGATTGCAAGATAACCAAACAAAACTTTTAGTGGATTTCTACTTATTTTATTAAATATCATCTCCACCAAACAGGACAAGCTTGCATCTGTTATAGTTTTGGAGAAAAATGTGTTCATTTCATGTATGCGCGAAATGCCTTAAAAATGGCTTTAAAATGGATTTGGAGCATGGAGACGATTATCTCGGGATTGCAAGATAACCAAACAAAACTTTTAGTGGATTTCTACTTATTTTATTAAATATCATCTCCACCAAACAGGACAAGCTTGCATCTGTTATAGTTTTGGAGAAACATGTGTTCATTTCATGTATGCGCGAAATGCCTTAAAAATGGCTTTAAAATGGATTTGGAGCATGGAGACGATTATCTCGGGATTGCAAGATAACCAAACAAAACTTTTAGTGGATTTCTACTTATTTTATTAAATATCATCTCCACCAAACAGGACAAGCTTGCATGTGTTATAGTTTTGGAGAAAAATGTGTTCATTTCATGTATGCGCAAAATGCCTTTGAAATGGCTTTAAAATGGATTTGGAGCATGGAGACGATTATCTCGGGATTGCAAGATAACCAAACAAAACTTTTAGTGGATTTCTACTTATTTTATTAAATATCATCTCCACCAAACAGGACAAGCTTGCATCTGTTATAGTTTTGGAGAAAAATGTGTTCATTTCATGTATGCGCGAAATGCCTTAAAAATGGCTTTAAAATGGATTTGGAGCATGGAGACGATTATCTCGGGATTGCAAGATAACCAAACAAAACTTTTAGTGGATTTCTACTTACTTTATTAAATATCTCCACCAAACAGGACAAGCTTGCATCTGTTATAGTTTTGGAGAAAAATGTGTTCATTTCATGTATGCGCGAAATGCCTTAAAAATGGCTTTAAAATGGATTTGGAGCATGGAGACGATTATCTCGGGATTGCAAGATAACCAAACAAAACTTTTAGTGGATTTCTACTTATTTTATGAAATATCATCTCCACCAAACAGGACAAGCTTGCATCTGTTATAGTTTTGGAGAAAAATGTGTTCATTTCATGTATGCGCGAAATGCCTTAAAAATGGCTTTAAAATGGATTTGGAGCATGGAGACGATTATCTCGGGATTGCAAGATAACCAAACAAAACTTTTAGTGGATTTCTACTTATTTTATTAAATATCATCTCCACCAAACAGGACAAGCTTGCATCTGTTATAGTTTTGGAGAAAAATGAGTTCATTTCACGTATGCGCGAAATGCCTTAAAAATGGCTTTAAAATGGATTTGGAGCATGGAGACGATTATCTCGGGATTGCAAGATAACCAAACAAAACTTTTAGTGGATTTCTACTTATTTTATTAAATATCATCTCCACCAAACAGGACAAGCTTGCATCTGTTATAGTTTTGGAGAAAAATGTGTTCATTTCATGTATGCGCGAAATGCCTTAAAAATGGCTTTAAAATGGATTTGGAGCATGGAGACGATTATCTCGGGATTGCAAGATAACCAAACAAAACTTTTAGTGGATTTCTACTTATTTTATTAAATATCATCTCCACCAAACAGGACAAGCTTGCATCTGTTATAGTTTTGGAGAAAAATGTGTTCATTTCATGTATGCGTGAAATGCCTTAAAAATGGCTTTAAAATGGATTTGGAGCATGGAGACGATTATCTCGGGATTGCAAGATAACCAAACAAAACTTTTAGTGGATTTCTACTTATTTTATTAAATATCATCTCCACCAAACAGGACAAGCTTGCATCTGTTATAGTTTTGGAGAAAAATGTGTTCATTTCATGTATGCGCGAAATGCCTTAAAAATGGCTTTAAAATGGATTTGGAGCATGGAGACGATTATCTCGGGATTGCAAGATAACCAAACAAAACTTTTAGTGGATTTCTACTTATTTTATTAAATATCATCTCCACCAAACAGGACAAGCTTGCATCTGTTATAGTTTTGGAGAAAAATGTGTTCATTTCATGTATGCGCGAAATGCCTTAAAAATGGCTTTAAAATGGATTTGGAGCATGGAGACGATTATCTCGGGATTGCAAGATAACCAAACAAAACTTTTAGTGGATTTCTACTTATTTTATTAAATATCATCTCCACCAAACAGGACAAGCTTGCATCTGTTATAGTTTTGGAGAAAAATGTGTTCATTTCATGTATGCGCGAAATGCCTTAAAAATGGCTTTAAAATGGATTTGGAGCATGGAGACGATTATCTCGGGATTGCAAGATAACCAAACAAAACTTTTAGTGGATTTCTACTTATTTTATTAAATATCATCTCCACCAAACAGGACAAGCTTGCATCTGTTATAGTTTTGGAGAAAAATGTGTTCATTTCATGTATGCGCGAAATGCCTTAAAAATGGCTTTAAAATGGATTTGGAGCATGGAGACGATTATCTCGGGATTGCAAGATAACCAAACAAAACTTTTAGTGGATTTCTACTTATTTTATTAAATATCATCTCCACCAAACAGGACAAGCTTGCATCTGTTATAGTTTTGGAGAAAAATGTGTTCATTTCATGTATGCGCGAAATGCCTTAAAAATGGCTTTAAAATGGATTTGGAGCATGGAGACGATTATCTCGGGATTGCAAGATAACCAAACAAAACTTTTAGTGGATTTCTACTTATTTTATTAAATATCATCTCCACCAAACAGGACAAGCTTGCATCTGTTATAGTTTTGGAGAAAAATGTGTTCATTTCATGTATGCGCGAAATGCCTTAAAAATGGCTTTAAAATGGATTTGGAGCATGGAGACGATTATCTCGGGATTGCAAGATAACCAAACAAAACTTTTAGTGGATTTCTACTTATTTTATTAAATATCATCTCCACCAAACAGGACAAGCTTGCATCTGTTATAGTTTTGGAGAAAAATGTGTTCATTTCATGTATGCGCGAAATGCCTTAAAAATGGCTTTAAAATGGATTTGGAGCATGGAGACGATTATCTCGGGATTGCAAGATAACCAAACAAAACTTTTAGTGGATTTCTACTTATTTTATTAAATATCATCTCCACCAAACAGGACAAGCTTGCATCTGTTATAGTTTTGGAGAAAAATGTGTTCATTTCATGTATGCGCGAAATGCCTTAAAAATGGCTTTAAAATGGATTTGGAGCATGGAGACGATTATCTCGGGATTGCAAGATAACCAAACAAAACTTTTAGTGGATTTCTACTTATTTTATTAAATATCATCTCCACCAAACAGGACAAGCTTGCATCTGTTATAGTTTTGGAGAAAAATGTGTTCATTTCATGTATGCGCGAAATGCCTTAAAAATGGCTTTAAAATGGATTTGGAGCATGGAGACGATTATCTCGGGATTGCAAGATAACCAAACAAAACTTTTAGTGGATTTCAACTTATTTTATTAAATATCATCTCCACCAAACAGGACAAGCTTGCATGTGTTATAGTTTTGGAGAAAAATGTGTTCATTTCATGTATGCGCAAAATGCCTTTGAAATGGCTTTAAAATGGATTTGGAGCATGGAGACGATTATCTCAGGATGGCAATATAAACAAACGAAACTTTTAGTAGATTTCTACTTATTTTATTAAATATTATCTCCACCAAACAGGACAAGCTTGCATCTGTTATAGTTTTGGAGAAAAATGTGTTCATTTCATGTATGCGCGAAATGCCTTAAAAATGGCTTTAAAATGGATTTGGAGCATGGAGACGATTATCTCGGGATTGCAATATAACCAAACAAAACTTTTAGTGGATTTCTACTTATTTTATTAAATATCATCTCCACCAAACAGGACAAGCTTGCATCTGTTATAGTTTTGGAGAAAAATGTGTTCATTTCATGTATGCGCGAAATGCCTTAAAAATGGCTTTAAAATGGATTTGGAGCATGGAGACGATTATCTCGGGATTGCAAGATAACCAAACAAAACTTTTAGTGGATTTCTACTTACTTTATTAAATATCATCTCCACCAAACAGGACAAGCTTGCATCTGTTATAGTTTTGGAGAAAAATGTGTTCATTTCATGTATGCGCGAAATGCCTTAAAAATGGCTTTAAAATGGATTTGGAGCATGGAGACGATTATCTCGGGATTGCAAGATAACCAAACAAAACTTTTAGTGGATTTCTACTTATTTTATTAAATATCATCTCCACCAAACAGGACAAGCTTGCATCTGTTATAGTTTTGGAGAAAAATGTGTTCATTTCATGTATGCGCGAAATGCTTTAAAAATGGCTTTAAAATGGATTTGGAGCATGGAGACGATTATCTCGAGATTGCAAGATAACCAAACAAAACTTTTAGTGGATTTCTACTTATTTTATTAAATATCATCTCCACCAAACAGGACAAGCTTGCATCTGTTATAGTTTTGGAGAAAAATGTGTTCATTTCATGTATGCGCGAAATGCCTTAAAAATGGCTTTAAAATGGATTTGGAGCATGGAGACGATTATCTCGGGATTGCAAGATAACCAAACAAAACTTTTAGTGGATTTCTACTTATTTTATTAAATATCATCTCCACCAAACAGGACAAGCTTGCATCTGTTATAGTTTTGGAGAAAAATGTGTTCATTTCATGTATGCGCGAAATGCCTTAAAAATGGCTTTAAAATGGATTTGGAGCATGGAGACGATTATCTCGGGATTGCAAGATAACCAAACAAAACTTTTAGTGGATTTCTACTTATTTTATTAAATATCATCTCCACCAAACAGGACAAGCTTGCATCTGTTATAGTTTTGGAGAAAAATGTGTTCATTTCATGTATGCGCGAAATGCCTTAAAAATGGCTTTAAAATGGATTTGGAGCATGGAGACGATTATCTCGGGTTTTTCAAGATAACCAAACAAAACTTTTAGTGGATTTCTACTTATTTTATTAAATATCATCTCCACCAAACAGGACAAGCTTGCATCTGTTATAGTTTTGGAGAAAAATGTGTTCATTTCATGTATGCGCGAAATGCCTTAAAAATGGCTTTAAAATGGATTTGGAGCATGGAGACGATTATCTCGGGATTGCAAGATAACCAAACAAAACTTTTAGTGGATTTCTACTTATTTTATTAAATATCATCTCCACCAAACAGGACAAGCTTGCATCTGTTATAGTTTTGGAGAAAAATGTGTTCATTTCATGTATGCGCGAAATGCCTTAAAAATGGCTTTAAAATGGATTTGGAGCATGGAGACGATTATCTCGGGATTGCAAGATAACCAAACAAAACTTTTAGTGGATTTCTACTTATTTTATTAAATATCATCTCCACCAAACAGGACAAGCTTGCATCTGTTATAGTTTTGGAGAAAAATGTGTTCATTTCATGTATGCGCGAAATGCCTTAAAAATGGCTTTAAAATGGATTTGGAGCATGGAGACGATTATCTCGGGATTGCAAGATAACCAAACAAAACTTTTAGTGGATTTCTACTTATTTTATTAAATATCATCGCCACCAAACAGGACAAGCTTGCATGTGTTATAGTTTTGGAGAAAAATGTGTTTATTTCATGTATGCGCAAAATGCCTTTGAAATGGCTTTAAAATGGATTTGGAGCATGGAGACGATTATCTCGGGATTGCAAGATAACCAAACAAAACTTTTAGTGGATTTCTACTTATTTTATTAAATATCATCTCCACCAAACAGGACAAGCTTGCATGTGTTATAGTTTTGGAGAAAAATGTGTTCATTTCATGTATGCGCAAAATGCCTTTGAAATGGCTTTAAAATGGATTTGAAGCATGGAGACGATTATCTCAGGATGGCAATATAAACAAACGAAACTTTTAGTAGATTTCTACTTATTTTATTAAATATTATCTCCACCAAACAGGACAAGCTTGCATCTGTTATAGTTTTGGAGAAAAATGTGTTCATTTCATGTATGCGCGAAATGCCTTAAAAATGGCTTTAAAATGGATTTGGAGCATGGAGACGATTATCTCGGGATTGCAAGATAACCAAACAAAACTTTTAGTGGATTTCTACTTATTTTATTAAATATCATCTCCACCAAACAGGACAAGCTTGCATCTGTTATAGTTTTGGAGAAAAATGTGTTCATTTCATGTATGCGCGAAATGCCTTAAAAATGGCTTTAAAATGGATTTGGAGCATGGAGACGATTATCTCGGGATTGCAAGATAACCAAACAAAACTTTTAGTGGATTTCTACTTATTTTATTAAATATCATCTCCACCAAACAGGACAAGCTTGCATCTGTTATAGTTTTGGAGAAAAATGTGTTCATTTCATGTATGCGCGAAATGCCTTAAAAATGGCTTTAAAATGGATTTGGAGCATGGAGACGATTATCTCGGGATTGCAATATAACCAAATTAAACTTTTAGTGGATTTCTACTTATTTTATTAAATATCATCTCCACCAAACAGGACAAGCTTGCATCTGTTATAGTTTTGGAGAAAAATGTGTTCATTTCATGTATGCGCGAAATGCCTTAAAAATGGCTTTAAAATGGATTTGGAGCATGGAGACGATTATCTCGGGATTGCAAGATAACCAAACAAAACTTTTAGTGGATTTCTACTTACTTTATTAAATATCATCTCCACCAAACAGGACAAGCTTGCATCTGTTATAGTTTTGGAGAAAAATGTGTTCATTTCATGTATGCGCGAAATGCCTTAAAAATAGCTTTAAAATGGATTTGGAGCATGGAGACGATTATCTCGGGATTGCAAGATAACCAAACAAAACTTTTAGTGGATTTCTACTTATTTTATTAAATATCATCTCCACCAAACAGGACAAGCTTGCATCTGTTATAGTTTTGGAGAAAAATGTGTTCATTTCATGTATGCGCGAAATGCCTTAAAAATGGCTTTAAAATGGATTTGGAGCATGGAGACGATTATCTCGGGATTGCAAGATAACCAAACAAAACGTTTAGTGGATTTCTACTTATTTTATTAAATATCATCTCCACCAAACAGGACAAGCTTGCATCTGTTATAGTTTTGGAGAAAAATGTGTTCATTTCATGTATGCGCGAAATGCCTTAAAAATGGCTTTAAAATGGATTTGGAGCATGGAGACGATTATCTCGGGATTGCAAGATAACCAAACAAAACTTTTAGTGGATTTCTACTTATTTTATTAAATATCATCTCCACCAAACAGGACAAGCTTGCATCTGTTATAGTTTTGGAGAAAAATGTGTTCATTTCATGTATGCGCGAAATGCCTTAAAAATGGCTTTAAAATGGATTTGGAGCATGGAGACGATTATCTCGGGTTTTTCAAGATAACCAAACAAAACTTTTAGTGGATTTCTACTTATTTTATTAAATATCATCTCCACCAAACAGGACAAGCTTGCATCTGTTATAGTTTTGGAGAAAAATGTGTTCATTTCATGTATGCGCGAAATGCCTTAAAAATGGCTTTAAAATGGATTTGGAGCATGGAGACGATTATCTCGGGATTGCAAGATAACCAAACAAAACTTTTAGTGGATTTCTACTTATTTTATTAAATATCATCTCCACCAAACAGGACAAGCTTGCATCTGTTATAGTTTTGGAGAAAAATGTGTTCATTTCATGTATGCGCGAAATGCCTTAAAAATGGCTTTAAAATGGATTTGGAGCATGGAGACGATTATCTCGGGATTGCAAGATAACCAAACAAAACTTTTAGTGGATTTCTACTTATTTTATTAAATATCATCTCCACCAAACAGGACAAGCTTGCATCTGTTATAGTTTTGGAGAAAAATGTGTTCATTTCATGTATGCGCAAAATGCCTTTGAAATGGCTTTAAAATGGATTTGGAGCATGGAGACGATTATCTCGGGATTGCAAGATAACCAAACAAAACTTTTAGTGGATTTCTACTTATTTTATTAAATATCATCTCCACCAAACAGGACAAGCTTGCATGTGTTATAGTTTTGGAGAAAAATGTGTTCATTTCATGTATGCGCAAAATGCCTTTGAAATGGCTTTAAAATGGATTTGGAGCATGGAGACGATTATCTCAGGATGGCAATATAAACAAACGAAACTTTTAGTAGATTTCTACTTATTTTATTAAATATTATCTCCACCAAACAGGACAAGCTTGCATCTGTTATAGTTTTGGAGAAAAATGTGTTCATTTCATGTATGCGCGAAATGCCTTAAAAATGGCTTTAAAATGGATTTGGAGCATGGAGACGATTATCTCGGGATTGCAAGATAACCAAACAAAACTTTTAGTGGATTTCTACTTATTTTATTAAATATCATCTCCACCAAACAGGACAAGCTTGCATCTGTTATAGTTTTGGAGAAAAATGTGTTCATTTCATGTATGCGCGAAATGCCTTAAAAATGGCTTTAAAATGGATTTGGAGCATGGAGACGATTATCTCGGGATTGCAAGATAACCAAACAAAACTTTTAGTGGATTTCTACTTATTTTATTAAATATCATCTCCACCAAACAGGACAAGCTTGCATCTGTTATAGTTTTGGAGAAAAATGTGTTCATTTCATGTATGCGCGAAATGCCTTAAAAATGGCTTTAAAATGGATTTGGAGCATGGAGACGATTATCTCGGGATTGCAAGATAACCAAACAAAACTTTTAGTGGATTTCTACTTATTTTATTAAATATCATCTCCACCAAACAGGACAAGCTTGCATCTGTTATAGTTTTGGAGAAAAATGTGTTCATTTCATGTATGCGCGAAATGCCTTAAAAATGGCTTTAAAATGGATTTGGAGCATGGAGACGATTATCTCGGGATTGCAAGATAACCAAACAAAACTTTTAGTGGATTTCTACTTATTTTATTAAATATCATCTCCACCAAACAGGACAAGCTTGCATCTGTTATAGTTTTGGAGAAAAATGTGTTCATTTCATGTATGCGCGAAATGCCTTAAAAATGGCTTTAAAATGGATTTGGAGCATGGAGACGATTATCTCGGGATTGCAAGATAACCAAACAAAACTTTTAGTGGATTTCTACTTATTTTATTAAATATCATCTCCACCAAACAGGACAAGCTTGCATCTGTTATAGTTTTGGAGAAAAATGTGTTCATTTCATGTATGCACGAAATGCCTTAAAAATGGCTTTAAAATGGATTTGGAGCATGGAGACGATTATCTCGGGATTGCAAGATAACCAAACAAAACTTTTAGTGGATTTCTACTTATTTTATTAAATATCATCTCCACCAAACAGGACAAGCTTGCATCTGTTATAGTTTTGGAGAAAAATGTGTTCATTTCATGTATGCGCGAAATGCCTTAAAAATAACTTTAAAATGGATTTGGAGCATGGAGACGATTATCTCGGGATTGCAAGATAACCAAACAAAACTTTTAGTGGATTTCTACTTATTTTATTAAATATCATCTCCACCAAACAGGACAAGCTTGCATCTGTTATAGTTTTGGAGAAAAATGTGTTCATTTCATGTATGCGCGAAATGCCTTAAAAATGGCTTTAAAATGGATTTGGAGCATGGAGACGATTATCTCGGGATTGCAAGATAACCAAACAAAACTTTTAGTGGATTTCTACTTATTTTATTAAATATCATCTCCACCAAACAGGACAAGCTTGCATCTGTTATAGTTTTGGAGAAAAATGTGTTCATTTCATGTATGCGCGAAATGCCTTAAAAATGGCTTTAAAATGGATTTGGAGCATGGAGACGATTATCTCGGGATTGCAAGATAACCAAACAAAACTTTTAGTGGATTTCTACTTATTTTATTAAATATCATCTCCACCAAACTGGACAAGCTTGCATCTGTTATAGTTTTGGAGAAAAATGTGTTCATTTCATGTATGCGCGAAATGCCTTAAAAATGGCTTTAAAATGGATTTGGAGCATGGAGACGATTATCTCGGGATTGCAAGATAACCAAACAAAACTTTTAGTGGATTTCTACTTATTTTATTAAATATCATCTCCACCAAACAGGACAAGCTTGCATCTGTTATAGTTTTGAAAAAAATGTGTTCATTTCATGTATGCGCGAAATGCCTTAAAAATGGCTTTAAAATGGATTTGGAGCATGGAGACGATTATCTCGGGATTGCAAGATAACCAAACAAAACTTTTAGTGGATTTCTACTTATTTTATTAAATATCATCTCCACCAAACAGGACAAGCTTGCATCTGTTATAGTTTTGGAGAAAAATGTGTTCATTTCATGTATGCGCGAAATGCCTTAAAAATGGCTTTAAAATGGATTTGGAGCATGGAGACGATTATCTCGGGATTGCAAGATAACCAAACAAAACTTTTAGTGG
The DNA here is from genome assembly GCF_048569485.1 of Anomaloglossus baeobatrachus. Classification (NCBI taxonomy): domain Eukaryota; kingdom Metazoa; phylum Chordata; class Amphibia; order Anura; family Aromobatidae; genus Anomaloglossus; species Anomaloglossus baeobatrachus. The sequence continues at coordinate 240,098 of NW_027443142.1, forward strand.
ATTTCTACTTATTTTATTAAATATCATCTCCACCAAACAGGACAAGCTTGCATCTGTTATAGTTTTGGAGAAAAATGTGTTCATTTCATGTATGCGCGAAATGCCTTAAAAATGGCTTTAAAATGGATTTGGAGCATGGAGACGATTATCTCGGGATTGCAAGATAACCAAACAAAACTTTTAGTGGATTTCTACTTATTTTATTAAATATCATCTCCACCAAACAGGACAAGCTTGCATCTGTTATAGTTTTGGAGAAAAATGTGTTCATTTCATGTATGCGCGAAATGCCTTAAAAATGGCTTTAAAATGGATTTGGAGCATGGAGACGATTATCTCGGGATTGCAAGATAACCAAACAAAACTTTTAGTGGATTTCAACTTATTTTATTAAATATCATCTCCACCAAACAGGACAAGCTTGCATGTGTTATAGTTTTGGAGAAAAATGTGTTCATTTCATGTATGCGCAAAATGCCTTTGAAATGGCTTTAAAATGGATTTGGAGCATGGAGACGATTATCTCAGGATGGCAATATAAACAAACGAAACTTTTAGTAGATTTCTACTTATTTTATTAAATATTATCTCCACCAAACAGGACAAGCTTGCATCTGTTATAGTTTTGGAGAAAAATGTGTTCATTTCATGTATGCGCGAAATGCCTTAAAAATGGCTTTAAAATGGATTTGGAGCATGGAGACGATTATCTCGGGATTGCAAGATAACCAAACAAAACTTTTAGTGGATTTCTACTTATTTTATTAAATATCATCTCCACCAAACAGGACAAGCTTGCATCTGTTATAGTTTTGGAGAAAAATGTGTTCATTTCATGTATGCGCGAAATGCCTTAAAAATGGCTTTAAAATGGATTTGGAGCATGGAGACGATTATCTCGGGATTGCAAGAAAACCAAACAAAACTTTTAGTGGATTTCTACTTACTTTATTAAATATCATCTCCACCAAACAGGACAAGCTTGCATCTGTTATAGTTTTGGAGAAAAATGTGTTAATTTCATGTATGCGCGAAATGCCTTAAAAATGGCTTTAAAATGGATTTGGAGCATGGAGACGATTATCTCGGGATTGCAAGATAACCAAACAAAACTTTTAGTGGATTTCTACTTATTTTATTAAATATCATCTCCACCAAACAGGACAAGCTTGCATCTGTTATAGTTTTGGAGAAAAATGTGTTAATTTCATGTATGCGCGAAATGCCTTAAAAATGGCTTTAAAATGGATTTGGAGCATGGAGACGATTATCTCGGGATTGCAAGATAACCAAACAAAACTTTTAGTGGATTTCTACTTATTTTATTAAATATCATCTCCACCAAACAGGACAAGCTTGCATCTGTTATAGTTTTGGAGAAAAATGTGTTCATTTCATGTATGCGCGAAATGCCTTAAAAATGGCTTTAAAATGGATTTGGAGCATGGAGACGATTATCTCGGGATTGCAAGATAACCAAACAAAACTTTTAGTGGATTTCAACTTATTTTATTAAATATCATCTCCACCAAACAGGACAAGCTTGCATGTGTTATAGTTTTGGAGAAAAATGTGTTCATTTCATGTATGCGCAAAATGCCTTTGAAATGGCTTTAAAATGGATTTGGAGCATGGAGACGATTATCTCAGGATGGCAATATAAACAAACGAAACTTTTAGTAGATTTCTACTTATTTTATTAAATATTATCTCCACCAAACAGGACAAGCTTGCATCTGTTATAGTTTTGGAGAAAAATGTGTTCATTTCATGTATGCGCGAAATGCCTTAAAAATGGCTTTAAAATGGATTTGGAGCATGGAGACGATTATCTCGGGATTGCAAGATAACCAAACAAAACTTTTAGTGGATTTCTACTTATTTTATTAAATATCATCTCCACCAAACAGGACAAGCTTGCATCTGTTATAGTTTTGGAGAAAAATGTGTTCATTTCATGTATGCGCGAAATGCCTTAAAAATGGCTTTAAAATGGATTTGGAGCATGGAGACGATTATCTCGGGATTGCAAGAAAACCAAACAAAACTTTTAGTGGATTTCTACTTACTTTATTAAATATCATCTCCACCAAACAGGACAAGCTTGCATCTGTTATAGTTTTGGAGAAAAATGTGTTAATTTCATGTATGCGCGAAATGCCTTAAAAATGGCTTTAAAATGGATTTGGAGCATGGAGACGATTATCTCGGGATTGCAAGATAACCAAACAAAACTTTTAGTGGATTTCTACTTATTTTATTAAATATCATCTCCACCAAACAGGACAAGCTTGCATCTGTTATAGTTTTGGAGAAAAATGTGTTCATTTCATGTATGCGCGAAATGCCTTAAAAATGGCTTTAAAATGGATTTGGAGCATGGAGACGATTATCTCGGGATTGCAAGATAACCAAACAAAACTTTTAGTGGATTTCTACTTATTTTATTAAATATCATCTCCACCAAACAGGACAAGCTTGCATCTGTTATAGTTTTGGAGAAAAATGTGTTCATTTCATGTATGCGTGAAATGCCTTAAAAATGGCTTTAAAATGGATTTGGAGCATGGAGACGATTATCTCGGGATTGCAAGATAACCAAACAAAACTTTTAGTGGATTTCTACTTATTTTATTAAATATCATCTCCACCAAACAGGACAAGCTTGCATCTGTTATAGTTTTGGAGAAAAATGTGTTCATTTCATGTATGCGCGAAATGCCTTAAAAATGGCTTTAAAATGGATTTGGAGCATGGAGACGATTATCTCGGGATTGCAAGATAACCAAACAAAACTTTTAGTGGATTTCTACTTATTTTATTAAATATCATCTCCACCAAACAGGACAAGCTTGCATCTGTTATAGTTTTGGAGAAAAATGTGTTCATTTCATGTATGCGCGAAATGCCTTAAAAATGGCTTTAAAATGGATTTGGAGCATGGAGACGATTATCTCGGGATTGCAAGATAACCAAACAAAACTTTTAGTGGATTTCTACTTATTTTATTAAATATCATCTCCACCAAACAGGACAAGCTTGCATCTGTTATAGTTTTGGAGAAAAATGTGTTCATTTCATGTATGCGCGAAATGCCTTAAAAATGGCTTTAAAATGGATTTGGAGCATGGAGACGATTATCTCGGGATTGCAAGATAACCAAACAAAACTTTTAGTGGATTTCTACTTATTTTATTAAATATCATCTCCACCAAACAGGACAAACTTGCATGTGTTATAGTTTTGGAGAAAAATGTGTTCATTTCATGTATGCGCAAATTGCCTTTGAAATGGCTTTAAAATGGATTTGGAGCATGGAGACGATTATCTCAGGATGTCAATATAAACAAACGAAACTTTTAGTAGATTTCTACTTATTTTATTAAATATTATCTCCACCAAACAGGACAAGCTTGCATCTGTTATAGTTTTGGAGAAAAATGTGTTAATTTCATGTATGCGCGAAATGCCTTAAAAATGGCTTTAAAATGGATTTGGAGCATGGAGACGATTATCTCGGGATTGCAAGATAACCAAACAAAACTTTTAGTGGATTTCTACTTATTTTATTAAATATCATCTCCACCAAACAGGACAAGCTTGCATCTGTTATAGTTTTGGAGAAAAATGTGTTCATTTCATGTATGCGCGAAATGCCTTAAAAATGGCTTTAAAATGGATTTGGAGCATGGAGACGATTATCTCGGGATTGCAAGATAACCAAACAAAACTTTTAGTGGATTTCTACTTATTTTATTAAATATCATCTCCACCAAACAGGACAAGCTTGCATCTGTTATAGTTTTGGAGAAAAATGTGTTCATTTCATGTATGCGCGAAATGCCTTAAAAATGGCTTTAAAATGGATTTGGAGCATGGAGACGATTATCTCGGGATTGCAAGATAACCAAACAAAACTTTTAGTGGATTTCTACTTATTTTATTAAATATCATCTCCACCAAACAGGACAAGCTTGCATCTGTTATAGTTTTGGAGAAAAATGTGTTCATTTCATGTATGCGCGAAATGCCTTAAAAATGGCTTTAAAATGGATTTGGAGCATGGAGACGATTATCTCGGGATTGCAAGATAACCAAACAAAACTTTTAGTTGATTTCTACTTATTTTATTAAATAGCATTTCCACCAAACAGGACAAGCTTGCATCTGTTATAGTTTTGGAGAAAAATGTGTTCATTTCATGTATGCGCGAAATGCCTTAAAAATGGCTTTAAAATGGATTTGGAGCATGGAGACGATTATCTCGGGATTGCAAGATAACCAAACAAAACTTTTAGTGGATTTCTACTTATTTTATTAAATATCATCTCCACCAAACAGGACAAGCTTGCATGTGTTATAGTTTTGGAGAAAAATGTGTTCATTTCATGTATGCGCAAAATGCCTTTGAAATGGCTTTAAAATGGATTTGGAGCATGGAGACGATTATCTCAGGATGGCAATATAAACAAACGAAACTTTTAGTAGATTTCTACTTATTTTATTAAATATTATCTCCACCAAACAGGACAAGCTTGCATCTGTTATAGTTTTGGAGAAAAATGTGTTAATTTCATGTATGCGCGAAATGCCTTAAAAATGGCTTTAAAATGGATTTGGAGCATGGAGACGATTATCTCGGGATTGCAAGATAACCAAACAAAACTTTTAGTGGATTTCTACTTATTTTATTAAATATCATCTCCACCAAACAGGACAAGCTTGCATCTGTTATAGTTTTGGAGAAAAATGTGTTCATTTCATGTATGCGCGAAATGCCTTAAAAATGGCTTTAAAATGGATTTGGAGCATGGAGACGATTATCTCGGGATTGCAAGATAACCAAACAAAACTTTTAGTGGATTTCTACTTATTTTATTAAATATCATCTCCACCAAACAGGACAAGCTTGCATCTGTTATAGTTTTGGAGAAAAATGTGTTCATTTCATGTATGCGCGAAATGCCTTAAAAATGGCTTTAAAATGGATTTGGAGCATGGAGACGATTATCTCGGGATTGCAAGATAACCAAACAAAACTTTTAGTGGATTTCTACTTATTTTATTAAATATCATCTCCACCAAACAGGACAAGCTTGCATCTGTTATAGTTTTGGAGAAAAATGTGTTCATTTCATGTATGCGCGAAATGCCTTAAAAATGGCTTTAAAATGGATTTGGAGCATGGAGACGATTATCTCGGGATTGCAAGATAACCAAACAAAACTTTTAGTGGATTTCTACTTATTTTATTAAATATCATCTCCACCAAACAGGACAAGCTTGCATCTGTTATAGTTTTGGAGAAAAATGTGTTCATTTCATGTATGCGCAAAATGCCTTAAAAATGGCTTTAAAATGGATTTGGAGCATGGAGACGATTATCTCGGGATTGCAAGATAACCAAACAAAACTTTTAGTGGATTTCTACTTATTTTATTAAATATCATCTCCACCAAACAGGACAAGCTTGCATCTGTTATAGTTTTGGAGAAAAATGTGTTCATTTCATGTATGCGCGAAATGCCTTAAAAATGGCTTTAAAATGGATTTGGAGCATGGAGACGATTATCTCGGGATTGCAAGATAACCAAACAAAACTTTTAGTGGATTTCTACTTATTTTATTAAATATCATCTCCACCAAACAGGACAAGCTTGCATCTGTTATAGTTTTGGAGAAAAATGTGTTCATTTCATGTATGCACGAAATGCCTTAAAAATGGCTTTAAAATGGATTTGGAGCATGGAGACGATTATCTCGGGATTGCAAGATAACCAAACAAAACTTTTAGTGGATTTCTACTTATTTTATTAAATATCATCTCCACCAAACAGGACAAGCTTGCATCTGTTATAGTTTTGGAGAAAAATGTGTTCATTTCATGTATGCGCGAAATGCCTTAAAAATAACTTTAAAATGGATTTGGAGCATGGAGACGATTATCTCGGGATTGCAAGATAACCAAACAAAACTTTTAGTGGATTTCTACTTATTTTATTAAATATCATCTCCACCAAACAGGACAAGCTTGCATCTGTTATAGTTTTGGAGAAAAATGTGTTCATTTCATGTATGCGCGAAATGCCTTAAAAATGGCTTTAAAATGGATTTGGAGCATGGAGACGATTATCTCGGGATTGCAAGATAACCAAACAAAACTTTTAGTGGATTTCTACTTATTTTATTAAATATCATCTCCACCAAACAGGACAAGCTTGCATCTGTTATAGTTTTGGAGAAAAATGTGTTCATTTCATGTATGCGCGAAATGCCTTAAAAATGGCTTTAAAATGGATTTGGAGCATGGAGACGATTATCTCGGGATTGCAAGATAACCAAACAAAACTTTTAGTGGATTTCTACTTATTTTATTAAATATCATCTCCACCAAACAGGACAAGCTTGCATCTGTTATAGTTTTGGAGAAAAATGTGTTCATTTCATGTATGCGCGAAATGCCTTAAAAATGGCTTTAAAATGGATTTGGAGCATGGAGACGATTATCTCGGGATTGCAAGATAACCAAACAAAACTTTTAGTGGATTTCTACTTATTTTATTAAATATCATCTCCACCAAACAGGACAAGCTTGCATCTGTTATAGTTTTGGAGAAAAATGTGTTCATTTCATGTATGCGCGAAATGCCTTAAAAATGGCTTTAAAATGGATTTGGAGCATGGAGACGATTATCTCGGGATTGCAAGATAACCAAACAAAACTTTTAGTGGATTTCTACTTATTTTATTAAATATCATCTCCACCAAACAGGACAAGCTTGCATCTGTTATAGTTTTGGAGAAAAATGTGTTCATTTCATGTATGCGCGAAATGCCTTAAAAATGGCTTTAAAATGGATTTGGAGCATGGAGACGATTATCTCGGGATTGCAAGATAACCAAACAAAACTTTTAGTGGATTTCTACTTATTTTATTAAATATCATCTCCACCAAACAGGACAAGCTTGCATCTGTTATAGTTTTGGAGAAAAATGTGTTCATTTCATGTATGCGCGAAATGCCTTAAAAATGGCTTTAAAATGGATTTGGAGCATGGAGACGATTATCTCGGGATTGCAAGATAACCAAACAAAACTTTTAGTGGATTTCTACTTATTTTATTAAATATCATCTCCACCAAACAGGACAAGCTTGCATGTGTTATAGTTTTGGAGAAAAATGTGTTCATTTCATGTATGCGCGAAATGCCTTAAAAATGGCTTTAAAATGGATTTGGAGCATGGAGACGATTATCTCGGGATTGCAAGATAACCAAACAAAACTTTTAGTGGATTTCTACTTATTTTATTAAATATCATCTCCACCAAACAGGACAAGCTTGCATCTGTTATAGTTTTGGAGAAAAATGTGTTCATTTCATGTATGCGCGAAATGCCTTAAAAATGGCTTTAAAATGGATTTGGAGCATGGAGACGATTATCTCGGGATTGCAAGATAACCAAACAAAACTTTTAGTGGATTTCTACTTATTTTATTAAATATCATCTCCACCAAACAGGACAAGCTTGCATCTGTTATAGTTTTGGAGAAAAATGTGTTCATTTCATGTATGCGCGAAATGCCTTAAAAATGGCTTTAAAATGGATTTGGAGCATGGAGACGATTATCTCGGGATTGCAAGATAACCAAACAAAACTTTTAGTGGATTTCTACTTATTTTATTAAATATCATCTCCACCAAACAGGACAAGCTTGCATCTGTTATAGTTTTGGAGAAAAATGTGTTCATTTCATGTATGCGCGAAATGCCTTAAAAATGGCTTTAAAATGGATTTGGAGCATGGAGACGATTATCTCGGGATTGCAAGATAACCAAACAAAACTTTTAGTGGATTTCTACTTATTTTATTAAATATCATCTCCACCAAACAGGACAAGCTTGCATCTGTTATAGTTTTGGAGAAAAATGTGTTCATTTCATGTATGCGCGAAATGCCTTAAAAATGGCTTTAAAATGGATTTGGAGCATGGAGACGATTATCTCGGGATTGCAAGATAACCAAACAAAACTTTTAGTGGATTTCTACTTATTTTATTAAATATCATCTCCACCAAACAGGACAAGCTTGCATCTGTTATAGTTTTGGAGAAAAATGTGTTCATTTCATGTATGCACGAAATGCCTTAAAAATGGCTTTAAAATGGATTTGGAGCATGGAGACGATTATCTCGGGATTGCAAGATAACCAAACAAAACTTTTAGTGGATTTCTACTTATTTTATTAAATATCATCTCCACCAAACAGGACAAGCTTGCATCTGTTATAGTTTTGGAGAAAAATGTGTTCATTTCATGTATGCGCGAAATGCCTTAAAAATAACTTTAAAATGGATTTGGAGCATGGAGACGATTATCTCGGGATTGCAAGATAACCAAACAAAACTTTTAGTGGATTTCTACTTATTTTATTAAATATCATCTCCACCAAACAGGACAAGCTTGCATCTGTTATAGTTTTGGAGAAAAATGTGTTCATTTCATGTATGCGCGAAATGCCTTAAAAATGGCTTTAAAATGGATTTGGAGCATGGAGACGATTATCTCGGGATTGCAAGATAACCAAACAAAACTTTTAGTGGATTTCTACTTATTTTATTAAATATCATCTCCACCAAACAGGACAAGCTTGCATCTGTTATAGTTTTGGAGAAAAATGTGTTCATTTCATGTATGCGCGAAATGCCTTAAAAATGGCTTTAAAATGGATTTGGAGCATGGAGACGATTATCTCGGGATTGCAAGATAACCAAACAAAACTTTTAGTGGATTTCTACTTATTTTATTAAATATCATCTCCACCAAACAGGACAAGCTTGCATCTGTTATAGTTTTGGAGAAAAATGTGTTCATTTCATGTATGCGCGAAATGCCTTAAAAATGGCTTTAAAATGGATTTGGAGCATGGAGACGATTATCTCGGGATTGCAAGATAACCAAACAAAACTTTTAGTGGATTTCTACTTATTTTATTAAATATCATCTCCACCAAACTGGACAAGCTTGCATCTGTTATAGTTTTGGAGAAAAATGTGTTCATTTCATGTATGCGCGAAATGCCTTAAAAATGGCTTTAAAATGGATTTGGAGCATGGATACGATTATCTCGGGATTGCAAGATAACCAAACAAAACTTTTAGTGGATTTCTACTTATTTTATTAAATATCATCTCCACCAAACAGGACAAGCTTGCATCTGTTATAGTTTTGAAAAAAATGTGTTCATTTCATGTATGCGCGAAATGCCTTAAAAATGGCTTTAAAATGGATTTGGAGCATGGAGACGATTATCTCGGGATTGCAAGATAACCAAACAAAACTTTTAGTGGATTTCTACTTATTTTATTAAATATCATCTCCACCAAACAGGACAAGCTTGCATCTGTTATAGTTTTGGAGAAAAATGTGTTCATTTCATGTATGCGCGAAATGCCTTAAAAATGGCTTTAAAATGGATTTGGAGCATGGAGACGATTATCTCGGGATTGCAAGATAACCAAACAAAACTTTTAGTGGATTTCTACTTATTTTATTAAATATCATCTCCACCAAACAGGACAAGCTTGCATCTGTTATAGTTTTGGAGAAAAATGTGTTCATTTCATGTATGCGCGAAATGCCTTAAAAATGGCTTTAAAATGGATTTGGAGCATGGAGACGATTATCTCGGGATTGCAAGATAACCAAACAAAACTTTTAGTGGATTTCTACTTATTTTATTAAATATCATCTCCACCAAACAGGACAAGCTTGCATCTGTTATAGTTTTGGAGAAAAATGTGTTCATTTCATGTATGCGCGAAATGCCTTAAAAATGGCTTTAAAATGGATTTGGAGCATGGAGACGATTATCTCGGGATTGCAAGATAACCAAACAAAACTTTTAGTGGATTTCAACTTATTTTATTAAATATCATCTCCACCAAACAGGACAAGCTTGCATGTGTTATAGTTTTGGAGAAAAATGTGTTCATTTCATGTATGCGCAAAATGCCTTTGAAATGGCTTTAAAATGGATTTGGAGCATGGAGACGATTATCTCAGGATGGCAATATAAACAAACGAAACTTTTAGTAGATTTCTACTTATTTTATTAAATATTATCTCCACCAAACAGGACAAGCTTGCATCTGTTATAGTTTTGGAGAAAAATGTGTTCATTTCATGTATGCGCGAAATGCCTTAAAAATGGCTTTAAAATGGATTTGGAGCATGGAGACGATTATCTCGGGATTGCAAGATAACCAAACAAAACTTTTAGTGGATTTCTACTTATTTTATTAAATATCATCTCCACCAAACAGGACAAGCTTGCATCTGTTATAGTTTTGGAGAAAAATGTGTTCATTTCATGTATGCGCGAAATGCCTTAAAAATGGCTTTAAAATGGATTTGGAGCATGGAGACGATTATCTCGGGATTGCAAGAAAACCAAACAAAACTTTTAGTGGATTTCTACTTACTTTATTAAATATCATCTCCACCAAACAGGACAAGCTTGCATCTGTTATAGTTTTGGAGAAAAATGTGTTAATTTCATGTATGCGCGAAATGCCTTAAAAATGGCTTTAAAATGGATTTGGAGCATGGAGACGATTATCTCGGGATTGCAAGATAACCAAACAAAACTTTTAGTGGATTTCTACTTATTTTATTAAATATCATCTCCACCAAACAGGACAAGCTTGCATCTGTTATAGTTTTGGAGAAAAATGTGTTCATTTCATGTATGCGCGAAATGCCTTAAAAATGGCTTTAAAATGGATTTGGAGCATGGAGACGATTATCTCGGGATTGCAAGATAACCAAACAAAACTTTTAGTGGATTTCTACTTATTTTATTAAATATCATCTCCACCAAACAGGACAAGCTTGCATCTGTTATAGTTTTGGAGAAAAATGTGTTCATTTCATGTATGCGTGAAATGCCTTAAAAATGGCTTTAAAATGGATTTGGAGCATGGAGACGATTATCTCGGGATTGCAAGATAACCAAACAAAACTTTTAGTGGATTTCTACTTATTTTATTAAATATCATCTCCACCAAACAGGACAAGCTTGCATCTGTTATAGTTTTGGAGAAAAATGTGTTCATTTCATGTATGCGCGAAATGCCTTAAAAATGGCTTTAAAATGGATTTGGAGCATGGAGACGATTATCTCGGGATTGCAAGATAACCAAACAAAACTTTTAGTGGATTTCTACTTATTTTATTAAATATCATCTCCACCAAACAGGACAAGCTTGCATCTGTTATAGTTTTGGAGAAAAATGTGTTCATTTCATGTATGCGCGAAATGCCTTAAAAATGGCTTTAAAATGGATTTGGAGCATGGAGACGATTATCTCGGGATTGCAAGATAACCAAACAAAACTTTTAGTGGATTTCTACTTATTTTATTAAATATCATCTCCACCAAACAGGACAAGCTTGCATCTGTTATAGTTTTGGAGAAAAATGTGTTCATTTCATGTATGCGCGAAATGCCTTAAAAATGGCTTTAAAATGGATTTGGAGCATGGAGACGATTATCTCGGGATTGCAAGATAACCAAACAAAACTTTTAGTGGATTTCTACTTATTTTATTAAATATCATCTCCACCAAACAGGACAAACTTGCATGTGTTATAGTTTTGGAGAAAAATGTGTTCATTTCATGTATGCGCAAATTGCCTTTGAAATGGCTTTAAAATGGATTTGGAGCATGGAGACGATTATCTCAGGATGGCAATATAAACAAACGAAACTTTTAGTAGATTTCTACTTATTTTATTAAATATTATCTCCACCAAACAGGACAAGCTTGCATCTGTTATAGTTTTGGAGAAAAATGTGTTAATTTCATGTATGCGCGAAATGCCTTAAAAATGGCTTTAAAATGGATTTTGAGCATGGAGACGATTATCTCGGGATTGCAAGATAACCAAACAAAACTTTTAGTGGATTTCTACTTATTTTATTAAATATCATCTCCACCAAACAGGACAAGCTTGCATCTGTTATAGTTTTGGAGAAAAATGTGTTCATTTCATGTATGCGCGAAATGCCTTAAAAATGGCTTTAAAATGGATTTGGAGCATGGAGACGATTATCTCGGGATTGCAAGATAACCAAACAAAACTTTTAGTGGATTTCTACTTATTTTATTAAATATCATCTCCACCAAACAGGACAAGCTTGCATCTGTTATAGTTTTGGAGAAAAATGTGTTCATTTCATGTATGCGCGAAATGCCTTAAAAATGGCTTTAAAATGGATTTGGAGCATGGAGACGATTATCTCGGGATTGCAAGATAACCAAACAAAACTTTTAGTGGATTTCTACTTATTTTATTAAATATCATCTCCACCAAACAGGACAAGCTTGCATCTGTTATAGTTTTGGAGAAAAATGTGTTCATTTCATGTATGCGCGAAATGCCTTAAAAATGGCTTTAAAATGGATTTGGAGCATGGAGACGATTATCTCGGGATTGCAAGATAACCAAACAAAACTTTTAGTGGATTTCTACTTATTTTATTAAATAGCATTTCCACCAAACAGGACAAGCTTGCATCTGTTATAGTTTTGGAGAAAAATGTGTTCATTTCATGTATGCGCGAAATGCCTTAAAAATGGCTTTAAAATGGATTTGGAGCATGGAGACGATTATCTCGGGATTGCAAGATAACCAAACAAAACTTTTAGTGGATTTCTACTTATTTTATTAAATATCATCTCCACCAAACAGGACAAGCTTGCATGTGTTATAGTTTTGGAGAAAAATGTGTTCATTTCATGTATGCGCAAAATGCCTTTGAAATGGCTTTAAAATGGATTTGGAGCATGGAGACGATTATCTCAGGATGGCAATATAAACAAACGAAACTTTTAGTAGATTTCTACTTATTTTATTAAATATTATCTCCACCAAACAGGACAAGCTTGCATCTGTTATAGTTTTGGAGAAAAATGTGTTAATTTCATGTATGCGCGAAATGCCTTAAAAATGGCTTTAAAATGGATTTGGAGCATGGAGACGATTATCTCGGGATTGCAAGATAACCAAACAAAACTTTTAGTGGATTTCTACTTATTTTATTAAATATCATCTCCACCAAACAGGACAAGCTTGCATCTGTTATAGTTTTGGAGAAAAATGTGTTCATTTCATGTATGCGCGAAATGCCTTAAAAATGGCTTTAAAATGGATTTGGAGCATGGAGACGATTATCTCGGGATTGCAAGATAACCAAACAAAACTTTTAGTGGATTTCTACTTATTTTATTAAATATCATCTCCACCAAACAGGACAAGCTTGCATGTGTTATAGTTTTGGAGAAAAATGTGTTCATTTCATGTATGCGCGAAATGCCTTAAAAATGGCTTTAAAATGGATTTGGAGCATGGAGACGATTATCTCGGGATTGCAAGATAACCAAACAAAACTTTTAGTGGATTTCTACTTATTTTATTAAATATCATCTCCACCAAACAGGACAAGCTTGCATCTGTTATAGTTTTGGAGAAAAATGTGTTCATTTCATGTATGCGCGAAATGCCTTAAAAATGGCTTTAAAATGGATTTGGAGCATGGAGACGATTATCTCGGGATTGCAAGATAACCAAACAAAACTTTTAGTGGATTTCTACTTATTTTATTAAATATCATCTCCACCAAACAGGACAATCTTGCATGTGTTATAGTTTTGGAGAAAAATGTGTTCATTTCATGTATGCGCAAAATGCCTTTGAAATGGCTTTAAAATGGATTTGGAGCATGGAGACGATTATCTCAGGATGGCAATATAAACAAACGAAACTTTTAGTAGATTTCTACTTATTTTATTAAATATTATCTCCACCAAACAGGACAAGCTTGCATCTGTTATAGTTTTGGAGAAAAATGTGTTAATTTCATGTATGCGCGAAATGCCTTAAAAATGGCTTTAAAATGGATTTGGAGCATGGAGACGATTATCTCGGGATTGCAAGATAACCAAACAAAACTTTTAGTGGATTTCTACTTATTTTATTAAATATCATCTCCACGAAACAGGACAAGCTTGCATCTGTTATAGTTTTGGAGAAAAATGTGTTCATTTCATGTATGCGCGAAATGCCTTAAAAATGGCTTTAAAATGGATTTGGAGCATGGAGACGATTATCTCGGGATTGCAAGATAACCAAACAAAACTTTTAGTGGATTTCTACTTATTTTATTAAATATCATCTCCACCAAACAGGACAAGCTTGCATGTGTTATAGTTTTGGAGAAAAATGTGTTCATTTCATGTATGCGCGAAATGCCTTAAAAATGGCTTTAAAATGGATTTGGAGCATGGAGACGATTATCTCGGGATTGCAAGATAACCAAACAAAACTTTTAGTGGATTTCTACTTATTTTATTAAATATCATCTCCACCAAACAGGACAAGCTTGCATCTGTTATAGTTTTGGAGAAAAATGTGTTCATTTCATGTATGCGCGAAATGCCTTAAAAATGGCTTTAAAATGGATTTGGAGCATGGAGACGATTATCTCGGGATTGCAAGATAACCAAACAAAACTTTTAGTGGATTTCTACTTATTTTATTAAATATCATCTCCACCAAACAGGACAAGCTTGCATCTGTTATAGTTTTGGAGAAAAATGTGTTCATTTCATGTATGCGCGAAATGCCTTAAAAATGGCTTTAAAATGGATTTGGAGCATGGAGACGATTATCTCGGGATTGCAAGATAACCAAACAAAACTTTTAGTGGATTTCTACTTATTTTATTAAATATCATCTCCACCAAACAGGACAAGCTTGCATGTGTTATAGTTTTGGAGAAAAATGTGTTCATTTCATGTATGCGCAAAATGCCTTTGAAATGGCTTTAAAATGGATTTGGAGCATGGAGACGATTATCTCAGGATGGCAATATAAACAAGCGAAACTTTTAGTAGATTTCTACTTATTTTATTAAATATTATCTCCACCAAACAGGACAAGCTTGCATCTGTTATAGTTTTGGAGAAAAATGTGTTCATTTCATGTATGCGCGAAATGCCTTAAAAATGGCTTTAAAATGGATTTGGAGCATGGAGACGATTATCTCGGGATTGCAAGATAACCAAACAAAACTTTTAGTGGATTTCTACTTATTTTATTAAATATCATCTCCACCAAACAGGACAAGCTTGCATCTGTTATAGTTTTGGAGAAAAATGTGTTCATTTCATGTATGCGCGAAATGCCTTAAAAATGGCTTTAAAATGGATTTGGAGCATGGAGACGATTATCTCGGGATTGCAAGATAACCAAACAAAACTTTTAGTGGATTTCTACTTATTTTATTAAATATCATCTCCACCAAACAGGACAAGCTTGCATGTGTTATAGTTTTGGAGAAAAATGTGTTCATTTCATGTATGCGCGAAATGCCTTAAAAATGGCTTTAAAATGGATTTGGAGCATGGAGACGATTATCTCGGGATTGCAAGATAACCAAACAAAACTTTTAGTTGATTTCTACTTATTTTATTAAATATCATCTCCACCAAACAGGACAAGCTTGCATGTGTTATAGTTTTGGAGAAAAATGTGTTCATTTCATGTATGCGCGAAATGCCTTAAAAATGGCTTTAAAATGGATTTGGAGCATGGAGACGATTATCTCGGGATTGCAAGATAACCAAACAAAACTTTTAGTGGATTTCTACTTATTTTATTAAATATCATCTCCACCAAACAGGACAAGCTTGCATCTGTTATAGTTTTGGAGAAAAATGTGTTCATTTCATGTATGCGCGAAATGCCTTAAAAATGGCTTTAAAATGGATTTGGAGCATGGAGACGATTATCTCGGGATTGCAAGATAACCAAACAAAACTTTTAGTGGATTTCTACTTATTTTATTAAATATCATCTCCACCAAACAGGACAAGCTTGCATCTGTTATAGTTTTGGAGAAAAATGTGTTCATTTCATGTATGCGCGAAATGCCTTAAAAATGGCTTTAAAATGGATTTGGAGCATGGAGACGATTATCTCGGGATTGCAAGATAACCAAACAAAACTTTTAGTGGATTTCTACTTATTTTATTAAATATCATCTCCACCAAACAGGACAAGCTTGCATCTGTTATAGTTTTGGAGAAAAATGTGTTCATTTCATGTATGCGCGAAATGCCTTAAAAATGGCTTTAAAATGGATTTGGAGCATGGAGACGATTATCTCGGGATTGCAATATAACCAAACAAAACTTTTAGTGGATTTCTACTTATTTTATTTAATATCATCTCCACCAAACAGGACAAGCTTGCATCTGTTATAGTTTTGGAGAAAAATGTGTTCATTTCATGTATGCGCGAAATGCCTTAAAAATGGCTTTAAAATGGATTTGGAGCATGGAGACGATTATCTCGGGATTGCAAGATAACCAAACAAAACTTTTAGTGGATTTCTACTTATTTTATTAAATATCATCTCCACCAAACAGGACAAGCTTGCATCTGTTATAGTTTTGGAGAAAAATGTGTTCATTTCATGTATGCGCGAAATGCCTTAAAAATGGCTTTAAAATGGATTTGGAGCATGGAGACGATTATCTCGGGATTGCAAGATAACCAAACAAAACTTTTAGTGGATTTCTACTTATTTTATTAAATATCATCTCCACCAAACAGGACAAGCTTGCATCTGTTATAGTTTTGGAGAAAAATGTGTTCATTTCATGTATGCGCGAAATGCCTTAAAAATGGCTTTAAAATGGATTTGGAGCATGGAGACGATTATCTCGGGATTGCAAGATAACCAAACAAAACTTTTAGTGGATTTCTACTTATTTTATTAAATATCATCTCCACCAAACAGGACAAGCTTGCATGTGTTATAGTTTTGGAGAAAAATGTGTTCATTTCATGTATGCGCAAAATGCCTTTGAAATGGCTTTAAAATGGATTTGGAGCATGGAGACGATTATCTCGGGATTGCAAGATAACCAAACAAAACTTTTAGTGGATTTCTACTTATTTTATTAAATATCATCTCCACCAAACAGGACAAGCTTGCATCTGTTATAGTTTTGGAGAAAAATGTGTTCATTTCATGTATGCGCGAAATGCCTTAAAAATGGCTTTAAAATGGATTTGGAGCATGGAGACGATTATCTCGGGATTGCAAGATAACCAAACAAAACTTTTAGTGGATTTCTACTTATTTTATTAAATATCATCTCCACCAAACAGGACAAGCTTGCATCTGTTATAGTTTTGGAGAAAAATGTGTTCATTTCATGTATGCGCGAAATGCCTTAAAAATGGCTTTAAAATGGATTTGGAGCATGGAGACGATTATCTCGGGATTGCAAGATAACCAAACAAAACTTTTAGTGGATTTCTACTTATTTTATTAAATATCATCTCCACCAAACAGGACAAGCTTGCATCTGTTATAGTTTTGGAGAAAAATGTGTTCATTTCATGTATGCGCGAAATGCCTTAAAAATGGCTTTAAAATGGATTTGGAGCATGGAGACGATTATCTCGGGATTGCAAGATAACCAAACAAAACTTTTAGTGGATTTCTACTTATTTTATTAAATATCATCTCCACCAAACAGGACAAGCTTGCATCTGTTATAGTTTTGGAGAAAAATGTGTTCATTTCATGTATGCGCGAAATGCCTTAAAAATGGCTTTAAAATGGATTTGGAGCATGGAGACGATTATCTCGGGATTGCAAGATAACCAAACAAAACTTTTAGTGGATTTCTACTTATTTTATTAAATATCATCTCCACCAAACAGGACAAGCTTGCATGTGTTATAGTTTTGGAGAAAAATGTGTTCATTTCATGTATGCGCAAAATGCCTTTGAAATGGCTTTAAAATGGATTTGGAGCATGGAGACGATTATCTCAGGATGGCAATATAAACAAGCGAAACTTTTAGTAGATTTCTACTTATTTTATTAAATATTATCTCCACCAAACAGGACAAGCTTGCATCTGTTATAGTTTTGGAGAAAAATGTGTTCATTTCATGTATGCGCGAAATGCCTTAAAAATGGCTTTAAAATGGATTTGGAGCATGGAGACGATTATCTCGGGATTGCAAGATAACCAAACAAAACTTTTAGTGGATTTCTACTTATTTTATTTAATATCATCTCCACCAAACAGGACAAGCTTGCATCTGTTATAGTTTTGGAGAAAAATGTGTTCATTTCATGTATGCGCGAAATGCCTTAAAAATGGCTTTAAAATGGATTTGGAGCATGGAGACGATTATCTCGGGATTGCAAGATAACCAAACAAAACTTTTAGTGGATTTCTACTTATTTTATTAAATATCATCTCCACCAAACAGGACAAGCTTGCATCTGTTATAGTTTTGGAGAAAAATGTGTTCATTTCATGTATGCGCGAAATGCCTTAAAAATGGCTTTAAAATGGATTTGGAGCATGGAGACGATTATCTCGGGATTGCAAGATAACCAAACAAAACTTTTAGTGGATTTCTACTTATTTTATTAAATATCATCTCCACCAAACAGGACAAGCTTGCATGTGTTATAGTTTTGGAGAAAAATGTGTTCATTTCATGTATGCGCAAAATGCCTTTGAAATGGCTTTAAAATGGATTTGGAGCATGGAGACGATTATCTCGGGATTGCAAGATAACCAAACAAAACTTTTAGTGGATTTCTACTTATTTTATTAAATATCATCTCCACCAAACAGGACAAGCTTGCATCTGTTATAGTTTTGGAGAAAAATGTGTTCATTTCATGTATGCTCGAAATGCCTTAAAAATGGCTTTAAAATGGATTTGGAGCATGGAGACGATTATCTCGGGATTGCAAGATAACCAAACAAAACTTTTAGTGGATTTCTACTTATTTTATTAAATATCATCTCCACCAAACAGGACAAGCTTGCATCTGTTATAGTTTTGGAGAAAAATGTGTTCATTTCATGTATGCGCGAAATGCCTTAAAAATGGCTTTAAAATGGATTTGGAGCATGGAGACGATTATCTCGGGATTGCAAGATAACCAAACAAAACTTTTAGTGGCTTTCTACTTATTTTATTAAATATCATCTCCACCAAACAGGACAAGCTTGCATCTGTTATAGTTTTGGAGAAAAATGTGTATATTTCATGTATGCGCGAAATGCCTTAAAAATGGCTTTAAAATGGATTTGGAGCATGGAGACGATTATCTCGGGATTGCAAGATAACCAAACAAAACTTTTAGTGGATTTCTACTTATTTTATTAAATATCATCTCCACCAAACAGGACAAGCTTGCATCTGTTATAGTTTTGGAGAAAAATGTGTTCATTTCATGTATGCGCGAAATGCCTTAAAAATGGCTTTAAAATGGATTTGGAGCATGGAGACGATTATCTCGGGATTGCAAGATAACCAAACAAAACTTTTAGTGGATTTCTACTTATTTTATTAAATATCATCTCCACCAAACAGGACAAGCTTGCATCTGTTATAGTTTTGGAGAAAAATGTGTTCATTTCATGTATGCGCAAAATGCCTTAAAAATGGCTTTAAAATGGATTTGGAGCATGGAGACGATTATCTCGGGATTGCAAGATAACCAAACAAAACTTTTAGTGGATTTCTACTTATTTTATTAAATATCATCTCCACCAAACAGGACAAGCTTGCATGTGTTATAGTTTTGGAGAAAAATGTGTTCATTTCATGTATGCGCAAAATGCCTTTGAAATGGCTTTAAAATGGATTTGGAGCATGGAGACGATTATCTCGGGATTGCAAGATAACCAAACAAAACTTTTAGTGGATTTCTACTTATTTTATTAAATATCATCTCCACCAAACAGGACAAGCTTGCATCTGTTATAGTTTTGGAGAAAAATGTGTTCATTTCATGTATGCGCGAAATGCCTTAAAAATGGCTTTAAAATGGATTTGGAGCATGGAGACGATTATCTCGGGATTGCAAGATAACCAAACAAAACTTTTAGTGGATTTCCACTTATTTTATTAAATATCATCTCCACCAAACAGGACAAGCTTGCATCTGTTATAGTTTTGGAGAAAAATGTGTTCATTTCATGTATGCGCGAAATGCCTTAAAAATGGCTTTAAAATGGATTTGGAGCATGGAGACGATTATCTCGGGTTTTTCAAGATAACCAAACAAAACTTTTAGTGGATTTCTACTTATTTTATTAAATATCATCTCCACCAAACAGGACAAGCTTGCATCTGTTATAGTTTTGGAGAAAAATGTGTTCATTTCATGTATGCGCGAAATGCCTTAAAAATGGCTTTAAAATTGATTTGGAGCATGGAGACGATTATCTCGGGATTGCAAGACAACCAAACAAAACTTTTAGTGGATTTCTACTTATTTTATTAAATATCATCTCCACCAAACAGGACAAGGTTGCATCTGTTATAGTTTTGGAGAAAAATGTGTTCATTTCATGTATGCGCGAAATGCCTTAAAAATGGCTTTAAAATGGATTTGGAGCATGGAGACGATTATCTCGGGATTGCAAGATAACCAAACAAAACTTTTAGTGGATTTCTACTTATTTTATTAAATATCATCTCCACCAAACAGGACAAGCTTGCATCTGTTATAGTTTTGGAGAAAAATGTGTTCATTTCATGTATGCGCGAAATGCCTTAAAAATGGCTTTAAAATGGATTTGGAGCATGGAGACGATTATCTCGGGATTGCAAGATAACCAAACAAAACTTTTAGTGGATTTCTACTTATTTTATTAAATATCATCTCCACCAAACAGGACAAGCTTGCATGTGTTATAGTTTTGGAGAAAAATGTGTTCATTTCATGTATGCGCAAAATGCCTTTGAAATGGCTTTAAAATGGATTTGGAGCATGGAGACGATTATCTCGGGATTGCAAGATAACCAAACAAAACTTTTAGTGGATTTCTACTTATTTTATTAAATATCATCTCCACCAAACAGGACAAGCTTGCATGTGTTATAGTTTTGGAGAAAAATGTGTTCATTTCATGTATGCGCAAAATGCCTTTGAAATGGCTTTAAAATGGATTTGGAGCATGGAGACGATTATCTCAGGATGGCAATATAAACAAACGAAACTTTTAGTAGATTTCTACTTATTTTATTAAATATTATCTCCACCAAACAGGACAAGCTTGCATCTGTTATAGTTTTGGAGAAAAATGTGTTCATTTCATGTATGCGCGAAATGCCTTAAAAATGGCTTTAAAATGGATTTGGAGCATGGAGACGATTATCTCGGGATTGCAAGATAACCAAACAAAACTTTTAGTGGATTTCTACTTATTTTATTAAATATCATCTCCACCAAACAGGACAAGCTTGCATCTGTTATAGTTTTGGAGAAAAATGTGTTCATTTCATGTATGCGCGAAATGCCTTAAAAATGGCTTTAAAATGGATTTGGAGCATGGAGACGATTATCTCGGGATTGCAAGATAACCAAACAAAACTTTTAGTGGATTTCTACTTATTTTATTAAATATCATCTCCACCAAACAGGACAAGCTTGCATCTGTTATAGTTTTGGAGAAAAATGTGTTCATTTCATGTATGCGCGAAATGCCTTAAAAATGGCTTTAAAATGGATTTGGAGCATGGAGACGATTATCTCGGGATTGCAAGATAACCAAACAAAACTTTTAGTGGATTTCTACTTATTTTATTAAATATCATCTCCACCAAACAGGACAAGCTTGCATCTGTTATAGTTTTGGAGAAAAATGTGTTCATTTCATGTATGCGCGAAATGCCTTAAAAATGGCTTTAAAATGGATTTGGAGCATGGAGACGATTATCTCGGTATTGCAAGATAACCAAACAAAACTTTTAGTGGATTTCTACTTATTTTATTAAATATCATCTCCACCAAACAGGACAAGCTTGCATCTGTTATAGTTTTGGAGAAAAATGTGTTCATTTCATGTATGCGCGAAATGCCTTAAAAATGGCTTTAAAATGGATTTGGAGCATGGAGACGATTATCTCGGGATTGCAAGATAACCAAACAAAACTTTTAGTGGATTTCTACTTATTTTATTAAATATCATCTCCACCAAACAGGACAAGCTTGCATCTGTTATAGTTTTGGAGAAAAATGTGTTCATTTCATGTATGCACGAAATGCCTTAAAAATGGCTTTAAAATGGATTTGGAGCATGGAGACGATTATCTCGGGATTGCAAGATAACCAAACAAAACTTTTAGTGGATTTCTACTTATTTTATTAAATATCATCTCCACCAAACAGGACAAGCTTGCATCTGTTATAGTTTTGGAGAAAAATGTGTTCATTTCATGTATGCGCAAAATGCCTTTGAAATGGCTTTAAAATGGATTTGGAGCATGGAGACGATTATCTTAGGATGGCAATATAAACAAACGAAACTTTTAGTAGATTTCTACTTATTTTATTAAATATTATCTCGACCAAAGAGGACAAGCTTGCATCTGTTATAGTTTTGGAGAAAAATGTGTTCATTTCATGTATGCGCGAAATGCCTTAAAAATGGCTTTAAAATGGATTTGGAGCATGGAGACGATTATCTCGGGATTGCAAGATAACCAAACAAAACTTTTAGTGGATTTCTACTTATTTTATTAAATATCATCTCCACCAAACAGGACAAGCTTGCATCTGTTATAGTTTTGGAGAAAAATGTGTTCATTTCATGTATGCGCGAAATGCCTTAAAAATGGCTTTAAAATGGATTTGGAGCATGGAGACGATTATCTCGGGATTGCAAGATAACCAAACAAAACTTTTAGTGGATTTCTACTTATTTTATTAAATATCATCTCCACCAAACAGGACAAGCTTGCATCTGTTATAGTTTTGGAGAAAAATGTGTTCATTTCATGTATGCGCGAAATGCCTTAAAAATGGCTTTAAAATGGATTTGGAGCATGGAGACGATTATCTCGGGATTGCAAGATAACCAAACAAAACGTTTAGTGGATTTCTACTTATTTTATTAAATATCATCTCCACCAAACAGGACAAGCTTGCATCTGTTATAGTTTTGGAGAAAAATGTGTTCATTTCATGTATGCGCGAAATGCCTTAAAAATGGCTTTAAAATGGATTTGGAGCATGGAGACGATTATCTCGGGTTTTTCAAGATAACCAAACAAAACTTTTAGTGGATTTCTACTTATTTTATTAAATATCATCTCCACCAAACAGGACAAGCTTGCATCTGTTATAGTTTTGGAGAAAAATGTGTTCATTTCATGTATGCGCGAAATGCCTTAAAAATGGCTTTAAAATTGATTTGGAGCATGGAGACGATTATCTCGGGATTGCAAGATAACCAAACAAAACTTTTAGTGGATTTCTACTTATTTTATTAAATATCATCTCCACCAAACAGGACAAGGTTGCATCTGTTATAGTTTTGGAGAAAAATGTGTTCATTTCATGTATGCGCGAAATGCCTTAAAAATGGCTTTAAAATGGATTTGGAGCATGGAGACGATTATCTCGGGATTGCAAGATAACCAAACAAAACTTTTAGTGGATTTCTACTTATTTTATTAAATATCATCTCCACCAAACAGGACAAGCTTGCATCTGTTATAGTTTTGGAGAAAAATGTGTTCATTTCATGTATGCGCGAAATGCCTTAAAAATGGCTTTAAAATGGATTTGGAGCATGGAGACGATTATCTCGGGATTGCAAGATAACCAAACAAAACTTTTAGTGGATTTCTACTTATTTTATTAAATATCATCTCCACCAAACAGGACAAGCTTGCATGTGTTATAGTTTTGGAGAAAAATGTGTTCATTTCATGTATGCGCAAAATGCCTTTGAAATGGCTTTAAAATGGATTTGGAGCATGGAGACGATTATCTCGGGATTGCAAGATAACCAAACAAAACTTTTAGTGGATTTCTACTTATTTTATTAAATATCATCTCCACCAAACAGGACAAGCTTGCATCTGTTATAGTTTTGGAGAAAAATGTGTTCATTTCATGTATGCGCGAAATGCCTTAAAAATGGCTTTAAAATGGATTTGGAGCATGGAGACGATTATCTCGGGATTGCAAGATAACCAAACAAAACTTTTAGTGGATTTCTACTTATTTTATTAAATATCATCTCCACCAAACAGGACAAGCTTGCATCTGTTATAGTTTTGGAGAAAAATGTGTTCATTTCATGTATGCGCGAAATGCCTTAAAAATGGCTTTAAAATGGATTTGGAGCATGGAGACGATTATCTCGGGATTGCAAGATAACCAAACAAAACTTTTAGTGGATTTCTACTTATTTTATTAAATATCATCTCCACCAAACAGGACAAGCTTGCATCTGTTATAGTTTTGGAGAAAAATGTGTTCATTTCATGTATGCACGAAATGCCTTAAAAATGGCTTTAAAATGGATTTGGAGCATGGAGACGATTATCTCGGGATTGCAAGATAACCAAACAAAACTTTTAGTGGATTTCTACTTATTTTATTAAATATCATCTCCACCAAACAGGACAAGCTTGCATCTGTTATAGTTTTGGAGAAAAATGTGTTCATTTCATGTATGCGCAAAATGCGTTTGAAATGGCTTTAAAATGGATTTGGAGCATGGAGACGATTATCTTAGGATGGCAATATAAACAAACGAAACTTTTAGTAGATTTCTACTTATTTTATTAAATATTATCTCGACCAAACAGGACAAGCTTGCATCTGTTATAGTTTTGGAGAAAAATGTGTTCATTTCATGTATGCGCGAAATGCCTTAAAAATGGCTTTAAAATGGATTTGGAGCATGGAGACGATTATCTCGGGATTGCAAGATAACCAAACAAAACTTTTAGTGGATTTCTACTTATTTTATTAAATATCTTCTCCACCAAACAGGACAAGCTTGCATCTGTTATAGTTTTGGAGAAAAATGTGTTCATTTCATGTATGCGCGAAATGCCTTAAAAATGGCTTTAAAATGGATTTGGAGCATGGAGACGATTATCTCGGGATTGCAAGATAACCAAACAAAACTTTTAGTGGATTTCTACTTATTTTATTAAATATCATCTCCACCAAACAGGACAAGCTTGCATCTGTTATAGTTTTGGAGAAAAATGTGTTCATTTCATGTATGCGCGAAATGCCTTAAAAATGGCTTTAAAATGGATTTGGAGCATGGAGACGATTATCTCGGGATTGCAAGATAACCAAACAAAACGTTTAGTGGATTTCTACTTATTTTATTAAATATCATCTCCACCAAACAGGACAAGCTTGCATCTGTTATAGTTTTGGAGAAAAATGTGTTCATTTCATGTATGCGCGAAATGCCTTAAAAATGGCTTTAAAATGGATTTGGAGCATGGAGACGATTATCTCGGGTTTTTCAAGATAACCAAACAAAACTTTTAGTGGATTTCTACTTATTTTATTAAATATCATCTCCACCAAACAGGACAAGCTTGCATCTGTTATAGTTTTGGAGAAAAATGTGTTCATTTCATGTATGCGCGAAATGCCTTAAAAATGGCTTTAAAATTGATTTGGAGCATGGAGACGATTATCTCGGGATTGCAAGATAACCAAACAAAACTTTTAGTGGATTTCTACTTATTTTATTAAATATCATCTCCACCAAACAGGACAAGGTTGCATCTGTTATAGTTTTGGAGAAAAATGTGTTCATTTCATGTATGCGCGAAATGCCTTAAAAATGGCTTTAAAATGGATTTGGAGCATGGAGACGATTATCTCGGGATTGCAAGATAACCAAACAAAACTTTTAGTGGATTTCTACTTATTTTATTAAATATCATCTCCACCAAACAGGACAAGCTTGCATCTGTTATAGTTTTGGAGAAAAATGTGTTCATTTCATGTATGCGCGAAATGCCTTAAAAATGGCTTTAAAATGGATTTGGAGCATGGAGACGATTATCTCGGGATTGCAAGATAACCAAACAAAACTTTTAGTGGATTTCTACTTATTTTATTAAATATCATCTCCACCAAACAGGACAAGCTTGCATGTGTTATAGTTTTGGAGAAAAATGTGTTCATTTCATGTATGCGCAAAATGCCTTTGAAATGGCTTTAAAATGGATTTGGAGCATGGAGACGATTATCTCGGGATTGCAAGATAACCAAACAAAACTTTTAGTGGATTTCTACTTATTTTATTAAATATCATCTCCACCAAACAGGACAAGCTTGCATGTGTTATAGTTTTGGAGAAAAATGTGTTCATTTCATGTATGCGCAAAATGCCTTTGAAATGGCTTTAAAATGGATTTGGAGCATGGAGACGATTATCTCAGGATGGCAATATAAACAAACGAAACTTTTAGTAGATTTCTACTTATTTTATTAAATATTATCTCCACCAAACAGGACAAGCTTGCATCTGTTATAGTTTTGGAGAAAAATGTGTTCATTTCATGTATGCGCGAAATGCCTTAAAAATGGCTTTAAAATGGATTTGGAGCATGGAGACGATTATCTCGGGATTGCAAGATAACCAAACAAAACTTTTAGTGGATTTCTACTTATTTTATTAAATATCATCTCCACCAAACAGGACAAGCTTGCATCTGTTATAGTTTTGGAGAAAAATGTGTTCATTTCATGTATGCGCGAAATGCCTTAAAAATGGCTTTAAAATGGATTTGGAGCATGGAGACGATTATCTCGGGATTGCAAGATAACCAAACAAAACTTTTAGTGGATTTCTACTTATTTTATTAAATATCATCTCCACCAAACAGGACAAGCTTGCATCTGTTATAGTTTTGGAGAAAAATGTGTTCATTTCATGTATGCGCGAAATGCCTTAAAAATGGCTTTAAAATGGATTTGGAGCATGGAGACGATTATCTCGGGATTGCAAGATAACCAAACAAAACTTTTAGTGGATTTCTACTTATTTTATTAAATATCATCTCCACCAAACAGGACAAGCTTGCATCTGTTATAGTTTTGGAGAAAAATGTGTTCATTTCATGTATGCGCGAAATGCCTTAAAAATGGCTTTAAAATGGATTTGGAGCATGGAGACGATTATCTCGGGTTTTTCAAGATAACCAAACAAAACTTTTAGTGGATTTCTACTTATTTTATTAAATATCATCTCCACCAAACAGGACAAGCTTGCATCTGTTATAGTTTTGGAGAAAAATGTGTTCATTTCATGTATGCGCGAAATGCCTTAAAAATGGCTTTAAAATTGATTTGGAGCATGGAGACGATTATCTCGGGATTGCAAGATAACCAAACAAAACTTTTAGTGGATTTCTACTTATTTTATTAAATATCATCTCCACCAAACAGGACAAGGTTGCATCTGTTATAGTTTTGGAGAAAAATGTGTTCATTTCATGTATGCGCGAAATGCCTTAAAAATGGCTTTAAAATGGATTTGGAGCATGGAGACGATTATCTCGGGATTGCAAGATAACCAAACAAAACTTTTAGTGGATTTCTACTTATTTTATTAAATATCATCTCCACCAAACAGGACAAGCTTGCATCTGTTATAGTTTTGGAGAAAAATGTGTTCATTTCATGTATGCGCGAAATGCCTTAAAAATGGCTTTAAAATGGATTTGGAGCATGGAGACGATTATCTCGGGATTGCAAGATAACCAAACAAAACTTTTAGTGGATTTCTACTTATTTTATTAAATATCATCTCCACCAAACAGGACAAGCTTGCATCTGTTATAGTTTTGGAGAAAAATGTGTTCATTTCATGTATGCGCAAAATGCCTTTGAAATGGCTTTAAAATGGATTTGGAGCATGGAGACGATTATCTCGGGATTGCAAGATAACCAAACAAAACTTTTAGTGGATTTCTACTTATTTTATTAAATATCATCTCCACCAAACAGGACAAGCTTGCATGTGTTATAGTTTTGGAGAAAAATGTGTTCATTTCATGTATGCGCAAAATGCCTTTGAAATGGCTTTAAAATGGATTTGGAGCATGGAGACGATTATCTCAGGATGGCAATATAAACAAACGAAACTTTTAGTGGATTTCTACTTATTTTATTAAATATTATCTCCACCAAACAGGACAAGCTTGCATCTGTTATAGTTTTGGAGAAAAATGTGTTCATTTCATGTATGCGCGAAATGCCTTAAAAATGGCTTTAAAATGGATTTGGAGCATGGAGACGATTATCTCGGGATTGCAAGATAACCAAACAAAACTTTTAGTGGATTTCTACTTATTTTATTAAATATCATCTCCACCAAACAGGACAAGCTTGCATGTGTTATAGTTTTGGAGAAAAATGTGTTCATTTCATGTATGCGCAAAATGCCTTAAAAATGGCTTTAAAATGGATTTGGAGCATGGAGACGATTATCTCGGGATTGCAAGATAACCAAACAAAACTTTTAGTGGATTTCTACTTATTTTATTAAATATCATCTCCACCAAACAGGACAAGCTTGCATCTGTTATAGTTTTGGAGAAAAATGTGTTCATTTCATGTATGCGCGAAATGCCTTAAAAATGGCTTTAAAATGGATTTGGAGCATGGAGACGATTATCTCGGGATTGCAAGATAACCAAACAAAACTTTTAGTGGATTTCTACTTATTTTATTAAATATCATCTCCACCAAACAGGACAAGCTTGCATCTGTTATAGTTTTGGAGAAAAATGTGTTCATTTCATGTATGCGCGAAATGCCTTAAAAATGGCTTTAAAATAGATTTGGAGCATGGAGACGATTATCTCGGGATTGCAAGATAACCAAACAAAACGTTTAGTGGATTTCTACTTATTTTATTAAATATCATCTCCACCAAACAGGACAAGCTTGCATCTGTTATAGTTTTGGAGAAAAATGTGTTCATTTCATGTATGCGCGAAATGCCTTAAAAATGGCTTTAAAATGGATTTGGAGCATGGAGACGATTATCTCGGGATTGCAAGATAACCAAACAAAACTTTTAGTGGATTTCTACTTATTTTATTAAATATCATCTCCACCAAACAGGACAAGCTTGCATCTGTTATAGTTTTGGAGAAAAATGTGTTCATTTCATGTATGCACGAAATGCCTTAAAAATGGCTTTAAAATGGATTTGGAGCATGGAGACGATTATCTCGGGATTGCAAGATAACCAAACAAAACTTTTAGTGGATTTCTACTTATTTTATTAAATATCATCTCCACCAAACAGGACAAGCTTGCATCTGTTATAGTTTTGGAGAAAAATGTGTTCATTTCATGTATGCGCGAAATGCCTTAAAAATGGCTTTAAAATGGATTTGGAGCATGGAGACGATTATCTCGGGATTGCAAGATAACCAAACAAAACTTTTAGTGGATTTCTACTTATTTTATTAAATATCATCTCCACCAAACAGGACAAGCTTGCATGTGTTATAGTTTTGGAGAAAAATGTGTTCATTTCATGTATGCGCAAAATGCCTTTGAAATGGCTTTAAAATGGATTTGGAGCATGGAGACGATTATCTCAGGATGGCAATATAAACAAACGAAACTTTTAGTAGATTTCTACTTATTTTATTAAATATTATCTCGACCAAACAGGACAAGCTTGCATCTGTTATAGTTTTGGAGAAAAATGTGTTCATTTCATGTATGCGCGAAATGCCTTAAAAATGGCTTTAAAATGGATTTGGAGCATGGAGACGATTATCTCGGGATTGCAAGATAACCAAACAAAACTTTTAGTGGATTTCTACTTATTTTATTAAATATCATCTCCACCAAACAGGACAAGCTTGCATCTGTTATAGTTTTGGAGAAAAATGTGTTCATTTCATGTATGCGCGAAATGCCTTAAAAATGGCTTTAAAATGGATTTGGAGCATGGAGACGATTATCTCGGGATTGCAAGATAACCAAACAAAACTTTTAGTGGATTTCTACTTATTTTATTAAATATCATCTCCACCAAACAGGACAAGCTTGCATCTGTTATAGTTTTGGAGAAAAATGTGTTCATTTCATGTATGCGCGAAATGCCTTAAAAATGGCTTTAAAATGGATTTGGAGCATGGAGACGATTATCTCGGGATTGCAAGATAACCAAACAAAACTTTTAGTGGATTTCTACTTATTTTATTAAATATCATCTCCACCAAACAGGACAAGCTTGCATCTGTTATAGTTTTGGAGAAAAATGTGTTCATTTCATGTATGCGCGAAATACCTTAAAAATGGCTTTAAAATGGATTTGGAGCATGGAGACGATTATCTCGGGATTGCAAGATAACCAAACAAAACTTTTAGTGGATTTCTACTTATTTTATTAAATATCATCTCCACCAAACAGGACAAGCTTGCATGTGTTATAGTTTTGGAGAAAAATGTGTTCATTTCATGTATGCGCAAAATGCCTTTGAAATGGCTTTAAAATGGATTTGGAGCATGGAGACGATTATCTCAGGATGGCAATATAAACAAACGAAACTTTTAGTAGATTTCTACTTATTTTATTAAATATTATCTCGACCAAACAGGACAAGCTTGCATCTGTTATAGTTTTGGAGAAAAATGTGTTCATTTCATGTATGCGCGAAATGCCTTAAAAATGGCTTTAAAATGGATTTGGAGCATGGAGACGATTATCTCGGGATTGCAAGATAACCAAACAAAACTTTTAGTGGATTTCTACTTATTTTATTAAATATCATCTCCACCAAACAGGACAAGCTTGCATCTGTTATAGTTTTGGAGAAAAATGTGTTCATTTCATGTATGCGCGAAATGCCTTAAAAATGGCTTTAAAATGGATTTGGAGCATGGAGACGATTATCTCGGGATTGCAATATAACCAAACAAAACTTTTAGTGGATTTCTACTTATTTTATTAAATATCATCTCCACCAAACAGGACAAGCTTGCATCTGTTATAGTTTTGGAGAAAAATGTGTTCATTTCATGTATGCGCGAAATGCCTTAAAAATGGCTTTAAAATGGATTTGGAGCATGGAGACGATTATCTCGGGATTGCAAGATAACCAAACAAAACTTTTAGTGGATTTCTACTTATTTTATTAAATATCATCTCCACCAAACAGGACAAGCTTGCATCTGTTATAGTTTTGGAGAAAAATGTGTTCATTTCATGTATGCGCGAAATGCCTTAAAAATGGCTTTAAAATGGATTTGGAGCATGGAGACGATTATCTCGGGATTGCAAGATAACCAAACAAAACTTTTAGTGGATTTCTACTTATTTTATTAAATATCATCTCCACCAAACAGGACAAGCTTGCATCTGTTATAGTTTTGGAGAAAAATGTGTTCATTTCATGTATGCGCGAAATGCCTTAAAAATGGCTTTAAAATGGATTTGGAGCATGGAGACGATTATCTCGGGATTGCAAGATAACCAAACAAAACTTTTAGTGGATTTCTACTTATTTTATTAAATATCATCTCCACCAAACAGGACAAGCTTGCATCTGTTATAGTTTTGGAGAAAAATGTGTTCATTTCATGTATGCGCGAAATGCCTTAAAAATGGCTTTAAAATGGATTTGGAGCATGGAGACGATTATCTCGGGATTGCAAGATAACCAAACAAAACTTTTAGTGGATTTCTACTTATTTTATTAAATATCATCTCCACCAAACAGGACAAGCTTGCATCTGTTATAGTTTTGGAGAAAAATGTGTTCATTTCATGTATGCGCGAAATGCCTTAAAAATGGCTTTAAAATGGATTTGGAGCATGGAGACGATTATCTCGGGATTGCAAGATAACCAAACAAAACTTTTAGTGGATTTCTACTTATTTTATTAAATATCATCTCCACCAAACAGGACAAGCTTGCATCTGTTATAGTTTTGGAGAAAAATGTGTTCATTTCATGTATGCGCGAAATGCCTTAAAAATGGCTTTAAAATGGATTTGGAGCATGGAGACGATTATCTCGGGATTGCAAGATAACCAAACAAAACTTTTAGTGGATTTCTACTTATTTTATTAAATATCATCTCCACCAAACAGGACAAGCTTGCATCTGTTATAGTTTTGGAGAAAAATGTGTTCATTTCATGTATGCGCGAAATGCCTTAAAAATGGCTTTAAAATGGATTTGGAGCATGGAGACGATTATCTCGGGTTTTTCAAGATAACCAAACAAAACTTTTAGTGGATTTCTACTTATTTTATTAAATATCATCTCCACCAAACAGGACAAGCTTGCATCTGTTATAGTTTTGGAGAAAAATGTGTTCATTTCATGTATGCGCGAAATGCCTTAAAAATGGCTTTAAAATGGATTTGGAGCATGGAGACGATTATCTCGGGATTGCAAGATAACCAAACAAAACTTTTAGTGGATTTCTACTTATTTTATTAAATATCATCTCCACCAAACAGGACAAGCTTGCATCTGTTATAGTTTTGGAGAAAAATGTGTTCATTTCATGTATGCGCGAAATGCCTTAAAAATGGCTTTAAAATGGATTTGGAGCATGGAGACGATTATCTCGGGATTGCAAGATAACCAAACAAAACTTTTAGTGGATTTCTACTTATTTTATTAAATATCATCTCCACCAAACAGGACAAGCTTGCATCTGTTATAGTTTTGGAGAAAAATGTGTTCATTTCATGTATGCGCGAAATGCCTTAAAAATGGCTTTAAAATGGATTTGGAGCATGGAGACGATTATCTCGGGATTGCAAGATAACCAAACAAAACTTTTAGTGGATTTCTACTTATTTTATTAAATATCATCTCCACCAAACAGGACAAGCTTGCATGTGTTATAGTTTTGGAGAAAAATGTGTTCATTTCATGTATGCGCAAAATGCCTTTGAAATGGCTTTAAAATGGATTTGGAGCATGGAGACGATTATCTCGGGATTGCAAGATAACCAAACAAAACTTTTAGTGGATTTCTACTTATTTTATTAAATATCATCTCCACCAAACAGGACAAGCTTGCATGTGTTATAGTTTTGGAGAAAAATGTGTTCATTTCATGTATGCGCAAAATGCCTTTGAAATGGCTTTAAAATGGATTTGGAGCATGGAGACGATTATCTCAGGATGGCAATATAAACAAACGAAACTTTTAGTAGATTTCTACTTATTTTATTAAATATTATCTCCACCAAACAGGACAAGCTTGCATCTGTTATAGTTTTGGAGAAAAATGTGTTCATTTCATGTATGCGCGAAATGCCTTAAAAATGGCTTTAAAATGGATTTGGAGCATGGAGACGATTATCTCGGGATTGCAAGATAACCAAACAAAACTTTTAGTGGATTTCTACTTATTTTATTAAATATCATCTCCACCAAACAGGACAAGCTTGCATCTGTTATAGTTTTGGAGAAAAATGTGTTCATTTCATGTATGCGCGAAATGCCTTAAAAATGGCTTTAAAATGGATTTGGAGCATGGAGACGATTATCTCGGGATTGCAAGATAACCAAACAAAACTTTTAGTGGATTTCTACTTATTTTATTAAATATCATCTCCACCAAACAGGACAAGCTTGCATCTGTTATAGTTTTGGAGAAAAATGTGTTCATTTCATGTATGCGCGAAATGCCTTAAAAATGGCTTTAAAATGGATTTGGAGCATGGAGACGATTATCTCAGGATTGCAAGATAACCAAACAAAACTTTTAGAGGATTTCTACTTATTTTATTAAATATCATCTCCACCAAACAGGACAAGCTTGCATCTGTTATAGTTTTGGAGAAAAATGTGTTCATTTCATGTATGCGCGAAATGCCTTAAAAATGGCTTTAAAATGGATTTGGAGCATGGAGACGATTATCTCGGGATTGCAAGATAACCAAACAAAACTTTTAGTGGATTTCTACTTATTTTATTAAATATCATCTCCACCAAACAGGACAAGCTTGCATCTGTTATAGTTTTGGAGAAAAATGTGTTCATTTCATGTATGCACGAAATGCCTTAAAAATGGCTTTAAAATGGATTTGGAGCATGGAGACGATTATCTCGGGATTGCAAGATAACCAAACAAAACTTTTAGTGGATTTCTACTTATTTTATTAAATATCATCTCCACCAAACAGGACAAGCTTGCATCTGTTATAGTTTTGGAGAAAAATGTGTTCATTTCATGTATGCGCGAAATGCCTTAAAAATAACTTTAAAATGGATTTGGAGCATGGAGACGATTATCTCGGGATTGCAAGATAACCAAACAAAACTTTTAGTGGATTTCTACTTATTTTATTAAATATCATCTCCACCAAACAGGACAAGCTTGCATCTGTTATAGTTTTGGAGAAAAATGTGTTCATTTCATGTATGCGCGAAATGCCTTAAAAATGGCTTTAAAATGGATTTGGAGCATGGAGACGATTATCTCGGGATTGCAAGATAACCAAACAAAACTTTTAGTGGATTTCTACTTATTTTATTAAATATCATCTCCACCAAACAGGACAAGCTTGCATCTGTTATAGTTTTGGAGAAAAATGTGTTCATTTCATGTATGCGCGAAATGCCTTAAAAATGGCTTTAAAATGGATTTGGAGCATGGAGACGATTATCTCGGGATTGCAAGATAACCAAACAAAACTTTTAGTGGATTTCTACTTATTTTATTAAATATCATCTCCACCAAACAGGACAAGCTTGCATCTGTTATAGTTTTGGAGAAAAATGTGTTCATTTCATGTATGCGCGAAATGCCTTAAAAATGGCTTTAAAATGGATTTGGAGCATGGAGACGATTATCTCGGGATTGCAAGATAACCAAACAAAACTTTTAGTGGATTTCTACTTATTTTATTAAATATCATCTCCACCAAACTGGACAAGCTTGCATCTGTTATAGTTTTGGAGAAAAATGTGTTCATTTCATGTATGCGCGAAATGCCTTAAAAATGGCTTTAAAATGGATTTGGAGCATGGAGACGATTATCTCGGGATTGCAAGATAACCAAACAAAACTTTTAGTGGATTTCTACTTATTTTATTAAATATCATCTCCACCAAACAGGACAAGCTTGCATCTGTTATAGTTTTGGAGAAAAATGTGTTCATTTCATGTATGCGCGAAATGCCTTAAAAATGGCTTTAAAATGGATTTGGAGCATGGAGACGATTATCTCGGGATTGCAAGATAACCAAACAAAACTTTTAGTGGATTTCTACTTATTTTATTAAATATCATCTCCACCAAACAGGACAAGCTTGCATCTGTTATAGTTTTGGAGAAAAATGTGTTCATTTCATGTATGCGCGAAATGCCTTAAAAATGGCTTTAAAATGGATTTGGAGCATGGAGACGATTATCTCGGGATTGCAAGATAACCAAACAAAACTTTTAGTGGATTTCTACTTATTTTATTAAATATCATCTCCACCAAACAGGACAAGCTTGCATCTGTTATAGTTTTGGAGAAAAATGTGTTCATTTCATGTATGCGCGAAATGCCTTAAAAATGGCTTTAAAATGGATTTGGAGCATGGAGACGATTATCTCGGGATTGCAAGATAACCAAACAAAACTTTTAGTGGATTTCTACTTATTTTATTAAATATCATCTCCACCAAACTGGACAAGCTTGCATCTGTTATAGTTTTGGAGAAAAATGTGTTCATTTCATGTATGCGCGAAATGCCTTAAAAATGGCTTTAAAATGGATTTGGAGCATGGAGACGATTATCTCGGGATTGCAAGATAACCAAACAAAACTTTTAGTGGATTTCTACTTATTTTATTAAATATCATCTCCACCAAACAGGACAAGCTTGCATCTGTTATAGTTTTGGAGAAAAATGTGTTCATTTCATGTATGCGCGAAATGCCTTAAAAATGGCTTTAAAATGGATTTGGAGCATGGAGACGATTATCTCGGGATTGCAAGATAACCAAACAAAACTTTTAGTGGATTTCTACTTATTTTATTAAATATCATCTCCACCAAACAGGACAAGCTTGCATCTGTTATAGTTTTGGAGAAAAATGTGTTCATTTCATGTATGCGTGAAATGCCTTAAAAATGGCTTTAAAATGGATTTGGAGCATGGAGACGATTATCTCGGGATTGCAAGATAACCAAACAAAACTTTTAGTGGATTTCTACTTATTTTATTAAATATCATCTCCACCAAACAGGACAAGCTTGCATGTGTTATAGTTTTGGAGAAAAATGTGTTCATTTCATGTATGCGCAAAATGCCTTTGAAATGGCTTTAAAATGGATTTGGAGCATGGAGACGATTATCTCGGGATTGCAAGATAACCAAACAAAACTTTTAGTGGATTTCTACTTATTTTATTAAATATCATCTCCACCAAACAGGACAAGCTTGCATGTGTTATAGTTTTGGAGAAAAATGTGTTCATTTCATGTATGCGCAAAATGCCTTTGAAATGGCTTTAAAATGGATTTGGAGCATGGAGACGATTATCTCAGGATGGCAATATAAACAAACGAAACTTTTAGTAGATTTCTACTTATTTTATTAAATATTATCTCCACCAAACAGGACAAGCTTGCATCTGTTATAGTTTTGGAGAAAAATGTGTTCATTTCATGTATGCGCGAAATGCCTTAAAAATGGCTTTAAAATGGATTTGGAGCATGGAGACGATTATCTCGGGATTGCAAGATAACCAAACAAAACTTTTAGTGGATTTCTACTTATTTTATTAAATATCATCTCCACCAAACAGGACAAGCTTGCATCTGTTATAGTTTTGGAGAAAAATGTGTTCATTTCATGTATGCGCGAAATGCCTTAAAAATGGCTTTAAAATGGATTTGGAGCATGGAGACGATTATCTCGGGATTGCAAGATAACCAAACAAAACTTTTAGTGGATTTCTACTTATTTTATTAAATATCATCTCCACCAAACAGGACAAGCTTGCATCTGTTATAGTTTTGGAGAAAAATGTGTTCATTTCATGTATGCGCGAAATGCCTTAAAAATGGCTTTAAAATGGATTTGGAGCATGGAGACGATTATCTCAGGATTGCAAGATAACCAAACAAAACTTTTAGAGGATTTCTACTTATTTTATTAAATATCATCTCCACCAAACAGGACAAGCTTGCATCTGTTATAGTTTTGGAGAAAAATGTGTTCATTTCATGTATGCGCGAAATGCCTTAAAAATGGCTTTAAAATGGATTTGGAGCATGGAGACGATTATCTCGGGATTGCAAGATAACCAAACAAAACTTTTAGTGGATTTCTACTTATTTTATTAAATATCATCTCCACCAAACAGGACAAGCTTGCATCTGTTATAGTTTTGGAGAAAAATGTGTTCATTTCATGTATGCACGAAATGCCTTAAAAATGGCTTTAAAATGGATTTGGAGCATGGAGACGATTATCTCGGGATTGCAAGATAACCAAACAAAACTTTTAGTGGATTTCTACTTATTTTATTAAATATCATCTCCACCAAACAGGACAAGCTTGCATCTGTTATAGTTTTGGAGAAAAATGTGTTCATTTCATGTATGCGCGAAATGCCTTAAAAATAACTTTAAAATGGATTTGGAGCATGGAGACGATTATCTCGGGATTGCAAGATAACCAAACAAAACTTTTAGTGGATTTCTACTTATTTTATTAAATATCATCTCCACCAAACAGGACAAGCTTGCATCTGTTATAGTTTTGGAGAAAAATGTGTTCATTTCATGTATGCGCGAAATGCCTTAAAAATGGCTTTAAAATGGATTTGGAGCATGGAGACGATTATCTCGGGATTGCAAGATAACCAAACAAAACTTTTAGTGGATTTCTACTTATTTTATTAAATATCATCTCCACCAAACAGGACAAGCTTGCATCTGTTATAGTTTTGGAGAAAAATGTGTTCATTTCATGTATGCGCGAAATGCCTTAAAAATGGCTTTAAAATGGATTTGGAGCATGGAGACGATTATCTCGGGATTGCAAGATAACCAAACAAAACTTTTAGTGGATTTCTACTTATTTTATTAAATATCATCTCCACCAAACAGGACAAGCTTGCATCTGTTATAGTTTTGGAGAAAAATGTGTTCATTTCATGTATGCGCGAAATGCCTTAAAAATGGCTTTAAAATGGATTTGGAGCATGGAGACGATTATCTCGGGATTGCAAGATAACCAAACAAAACTTTTAGTGGATTTCTACTTATTTTATTAAATATCATCTCCACCAAACTGGACAAGCTTGCATCTGTTATAGTTTTGGAGAAAAATGTGTTCATTTCATGTATGCGCGAAATGCCTTAAAAATGGCTTTAAAATGGATTTGGAGCATGGAGACGATTATCTCGGGATTGCAAGATAACCAAACAAAACTTTTAGTGGATTTCTACTTATTTTATTAAATATCATCTCCACCAAACAGGACAAGCTTGCATCTGTTATAGTTTTGGAGAAAAATGTGTTCATTTCATGTATGCGCGAAATGCCTTAAAAATGGCTTTAAAATGGATTTGGAGCATGGAGACGATTATCTCGGGATTGCAAGATAACCAAACAAAACTTTTAGTGGATTTCTACTTATTTTATTAAATATCATCTCCACCAAACAGGACAAGCTTGCATCTGTTATAGTTTTGGAGAAAAATGTGTTCATTTCATGTATGCGCGAAATGCCTTAAAAATGGCTTTAAAATGGATTTGGAGCATGGAGACGATTATCTCGGGATTGCAAGATAACCAAACAAAACTTTTAGTGGATTTCTACTTATTTTATTAAATATCATCTCCACCAAACAGGACAAGCTTGCATCTGTTATAGTTTTGGAGAAAAATGTGTTCATTTCATGTATGCGCGAAATGCCTTAAAAATGGCTTTAAAATGGATTTGGAGCATGGAGACGATTATCTCGGGATTGCAAGATAACCAAACAAAACTTTTAGTGGATTTCTACTTATTTTATTAAATATCATCTCCACCAAACTGGACAAGCTTGCATCTGTTATAGTTTTGGAGAAAAATGTGTTCATTTCATGTATGCGCGAAATGCCTTAAAAATGGCTTTAAAATGGATTTGGAGCATGGAGACGATTATCTCGGGATTGCAAGATAACCAAACAAAACTTTTAGTGGATTTCTACTTATTTTATTAAATATCATCTCCACCAAACAGGACAAGCTTGCATCTGTTATAGTTTTGGAGAAAAATGTGTTCATTTCATGTATGCGCGAAATGCCTTAAAAATGGCTTTAAAATGGATTTGGAGCATGGAGACGATTATCTCGGGATTGCAAGATAACCAAACAAAACTTTTAGTGGATTTCTACTTATTTTATTAAATATCATCTCCACCAAACAGGACAAGCTTGCATCTGTTATAGTTTTGGAGAAAAATGTGTTCATTTCATGTATGCGTGAAATGCCTTAAAAATGGCTTTAAAATGGATTTGGAGCATGGAGACGATTATCTCGGGATTGCAAGATAACCAAACAAAACTTTTAGTGGATTTCTACTTATTTTATTAAATATCATCTCCACCAAACAGGACAAGCTTGCATCTGTTATAGTTTTGGAGAAAAATGTGTTCATTTCATGTATGCGCGAAATGCCTTAAAAATGGCTTTAAAATGGATTTGGAGCATGGAGACGATTATCTCGGGATTGCAAGATAACCAAACAAAACTTTTAGTGGATTTCTACTTATTTTATTAAATATCATCTCCACCAAACAGGACAAGCTTGCATCTGTTATAGTTTTGGAGAAAAATGTGTTCATTTCATGTATGCGCGAAATGCCTTAAAAATGGCTTTAAAATGGATTTGGAGCATGGAGACGATTATCTCGGGATTGCAAGATAACCAAACAAAACTTTTAGTGGATTTCTACTTATTTTATTAAATATCATCTCCAGCAAACAGGACAAGCTTGCATCTGTTATAGTTTTGGAGAAAAATGTGTTCATTTCATGTATGCGCGAAATGCCTTAAAAATGGCTTTAAAATGGATTTGGAGCATGGAGACGATTATCTCGGGATTGCAAGATAACCAAACAAAACTTTTAGTGGATTTCTACTTATTTTATTAAATATCATCTCCACCAAACAGGACAAGCTTGCATGTGTTATAGTTTTGGAGAAAAATGTGTTCATTTCATGTATGCGCAAAATGCCTTTGAAATGGCTTTAAAATGGATTTGGAGCATGGAGACGATTATCTCGGGATTGCAAGATAACCAAACAAAACTTTTAGTGGATTTCTACTTATTTTATTAAATATCATCTCCACCAAACAGGACAAACTTGCATGTGTTATAGTTTTGGAGAAAAATGTGTTCATTTCATGTATGCGCAAAATGCCTTTGAAATGGCTTTAAAATGGATTTGGAGCATGGAGACGATTATCTCAGGATGGCAATATAAACAAACGAAACTTTTAGTAGATTTCTACTTATTTTATTAAATATTATCTCCACCAAACAGGACAAGCTTGCATCTGTTATAGTTTTGGAGAAAAATGTGTTCATTTCATGTATGCGCGAAATGCCTTAAAAATGGCTTTAAAATGGATTTGGAGCATGGAGACGATTATCTCGGGATTGCAAGATAACCAAACAAAACTTTTAGTGGATTTCTACTTATTTTATTAAATATCATCTCCACCAAACAGGACAAGCTTGCATCTGTTATAGTTTTGGAGAAAAATGTGTTCATTTCATGTATGCGCGAAATGCCTTAAAAATGGCTTTAAAATGGATTTGGAGCATGGAGACGATTATCTCGGGATTGCAAGATAACCAAACAAAACTTTTAGTGGATTTCTACTTATTTTATTAAATATCATCTCCACCAAACAGGACAAGCTTGCATCTGTTATAGTTTTGGAGAAAAATGTGTTCATTTCATGTATGCGCGAAATGCCTTAAAAATGGCTTTAAAATGGATTTGGAGCATGGAGACGATTATCTCAGGATTGCAAGATAACCAAACAAAACTTTTAGAGGATTTCTACTTATTTTATTAAATATCATCTCCACCAAACAGGACAAGCTTGCATCTGTTATAGTTTTGGAGAAAAATGTGTTCATTTCATGTATGCGCGAAATGCCTTAAAAATGGCTTTAAAATGGATTTGGAGCATGGAGACGATTATCTCGGGATTGCAAGATAACCAAACAAAACTTTTAGTGGATTTCTACTTATTTTATTAAATATCATCTCCACCAAACAGGACAAGCTTGCATCTGTTATAGTTTTGGAGAAAAATGTGTTCATTTCATGTATGCACGAAATGCCTTAAAAATGGCTTTAAAATGGATTTGGAGCATGGAGACGATTATCTCGGGATTGCAAGATAACCAAACAAAACTTTTAGTGGATTTCTACTTATTTTATTAAATATCATCTCCACCAAACAGGACAAGCTTGCATCTGTTATAGTTTTGGAGAAAAATGTGTTCATTTCATGTATGCGCGAAATGCCTTAAAAATAACTTTAAAATGGATTTGGAGCATGGAGACGATTATCTCGGGATTGCAAGATAACCAAACAAAACTTTTAGTGGATTTCTACTTATTTTATTAAATATCATCT
Source organism: Anomaloglossus baeobatrachus (assembly GCF_048569485.1). Classification (NCBI taxonomy): domain Eukaryota; kingdom Metazoa; phylum Chordata; class Amphibia; order Anura; family Aromobatidae; genus Anomaloglossus; species Anomaloglossus baeobatrachus. The sequence goes on from NW_027443142.1 coordinate 281,645, forward strand.
CCACCAAACAGGACAAGCTTGCATCTGTTATAGTTTTGGAGAAAAATGTGTTCATTTCATGTATGCGCGAAATGCCTTAAAAATGGCTTTAAAATGGATTTGGAGCATGGAGACGATTATCTCGGGATTGCAAGATAACCAAACAAAACTTTTAGTGGATTTCTACTTATTTTATTAAATATCATCTCCACCAAACAGGACAAGCTTGCATCTGTTATAGTTTTGGAGAAAAATGTGTTCATTTCATGTATGCGCGAAATGCCTTAAAAATGGCTTTAAAATGGATTTGGAGCATGGAGACGATTATCTCGGGATTGCAAGATAACCAAACAAAACTTTTAGTGGATTTCTACTTATTTTATTAAATATCATCTCCACCAAACAGGACAAGCTTGCATCTGTTATAGTTTTGGAGAAAAATGTGTTCATTTCATGTATGCGCGAAATGCCTTAAAAATGGCTTTAAAATGGATTTGGAGCATGGAGACGATTATCTCGGGATTGCAAGATAACCAAACAAAACTTTTAGTGGATTTCTACTTATTTTATTAAATATCATCTCCACCAAACTGGACAAGCTTGCATCTGTTATAGTTTTGGAGAAAAATGTGTTCATTTCATGTATGCGCGAAATGCCTTAAAAATGGCTTTAAAATGGATTTGGAGCATGGAGACGATTATCTCGGGATTGCAAGATAACCAAACAAAACTTTTAGTGGATTTCTACTTATTTTATTAAATATCATCTCCACCAAACAGGACAAGCTTGCATCTGTTATAGTTTTGGAGAAAAATGTGTTCATTTCATGTATGCGCGAAATGCCTTAAAAATGGCTTTAAAATGGATTTGGAGCATGGAGACGATTATCTCGGGATTGCAAGATAACCAAACAAAACTTTTAGTGGATTTCTACTTATTTTATTAAATATCATCTCCACCAAACAGGACAAGCTTGCATCTGTTATAGTTTTGGAGAAAAATGTGTTCATTTCATGTATGCGCGAAATGCCTTAAAAATGGCTTTAAAATGGATTTGGAGCATGGAGACGATTATCTCGGGATTGCAAGATAACCAAACAAAACTTTTAGTGGATTTCTACTTATTTTATTAAATATCATCTCCACCAAACAGGACAAGCTTGCATCTGTTATAGTTTTGGAGAAAAATGTGTTCATTTCATGTATGCGCGAAATGCCTTAAAAATGGCTTTAAAATGGATTTGGAGCATGGAGACGATTATCTCGGGATTGCAAGATAACCAAACAAAACTTTTAGTGGATTTCTACTTATTTTATTAAATATCATCTCCACCAAACTGGACAAGCTTGCATCTGTTATAGTTTTGGAGAAAAATGTGTTCATTTCATGTATGCGCGAAATGCCTTAAAAATGGCTTTAAAATGGATTTGGAGCATGGAGACGATTATCTCGGGATTGCAAGATAACCAAACAAAACTTTTAGTGGATTTCTACTTATTTTATTAAATATCATCTCCACCAAACAGGACAAGCTTGCATCTGTTATAGTTTTGGAGAAAAATGTGTTCATTTCATGTATGCGCGAAATGCCTTAAAAATGGCTTTAAAATGGATTTGGAGCATGGAGACGATTATCTCGGGATTGCAAGATAACCAAACAAAACTTTTAGTGGATTTCTACTTATTTTATTAAATATCATCTCCACCAAACAGGACAAGCTTGCATCTGTTATAGTTTTGGAGAAAAATGTGTTCATTTCATGTATGCGTGAAATGCCTTAAAAATGGCTTTAAAATGGATTTGGAGCATGGAGACGATTATCTCGGGATTGCAAGATAACCAAACAAAACTTTTAGTGGATTTCTACTTATTTTATTAAATATCATCTCCACCAAACAGGACAAGCTTGCATCTGTTATAGTTTTGGAGAAAAATGTGTTCATTTCATGTATGCGCGAAATGCCTTAAAAATGGCTTTAAAATGGATTTGGAGCATGGAGACGATTATCTCGGGATTGCAAGATAACCAAACAAAACTTTTAGTGGATTTCTACTTATTTTATTAAATATCATCTCCACCAAACAGGACAAGCTTGCATCTGTTATAGTTTTGGAGAAAAATGTGTTCATTTCATGTATGCGCGAAATGCCTTAAAAATGGCTTTAAAATGGATTTGGAGCATGGAGACGATTATCTCGGGATTGCAAGATAACCAAACAAAACTTTTAGTGGATTTCTACTTATTTTATTAAATATCATCTCCACCAAACAGGACAAGCTTGCATCTGTTATAGTTTTGGAGAAAAATGTGTTCATTTCATGTATGCGCGAAATGCCTTAAAAATGGCTTTAAAATGGATTTGGAGCATGGAGACGATTATCTCGGGATTGCAAGATAACCAAACAAAACTTTTAGTGGATTTCTACTTATTTTATTAAATATCATCTCCACCAAACAGGACAAGCTTGCATGTGTTATAGTTTTGGAGAAAAATGTGTTCATTTCATGTATGCGCAAAATGCCTTTGAAATGGCTTTAAAATGGATTTGGAGCATGGAGACGATTATCTCGGGATTGCAAGATAACCAAACAAAACTTTTAGTGGATTTCTACTTATTTTATTAAATATCATCTCCACCAAACAGGACAAACTTGCATGTGTTATAGTTTTGGAGAAAAATGTGTTCATTTCATGTATGCGCAAAATGCCTTTGAAATGGCTTTAAAATGGATTTGGAGCATGGAGACGATTATCTCAGGATGGCAATATAAACAAACGAAACTTTTAGTAGATTTCTACTTATTTTATTAAATATTATCTCCACCAAACAGGACAAGCTTGCATCTGTTATAGTTTTGGAGAAAAATGTGTTAATTTCATGTATGCGCGAAATGCCTTAAAAATGGCTTTAAAATGGATTTGGAGCATGGAGACGATTATCTCGGGATTGCAAGATAACCAAACAAAACTTTTAGTGGATTTCTACTTATTTTATTAAATATCATCTCCACCAAACAGGACAAGCTTGCATCTGTTATAGTTTTGGAGAAAAATGTGTTCATTTCATGTATGCGCGAAATGCCTTAAAAATGGCTTTAAAATGGATTTGGAGCATGGAGACGATTATCTCGGGATTGCAAGATAACCAAACAAAACTTTTAGTGGATTTCTACTTACTTTATTAAATATCATCTCCACCAAACAGGACAAGCTTGCATCTGTTATAGTTTTGGAGAAAAATGTGTTCATTTCATGTATGCGCGAAATGCCTTAAAAATGGCTTTAAAATGGATTTGGAGCATGGAGACGATTATCTCGGGATTGCAAGATAACCAAACAAAACTTTTAGTGGATTTCTACTTATTTTATTAAATATCATCTCCACCAAACAGGACAAGCTTGCATCTGTTATAGTTTTGGAGAAAAATGTGTTCATTTCATGTATGCGCGAAATGCCTTAAAAATGGCTTTAAAATGGATTTGGAGCATGGAGACGATTATCTCGGGATTGCAAGATAACCAAACAAAACTTTTAGTGGATTTCTACTTATTTTATTAAATATCATCTCCACCAAACAGGACAAGCTTGCATCTGTTACAGTTTTGGAGAAAAATGTGTTCATTTCATGTATGCGCGAAATGCCTTAAAAATGGCTTTAAAGTGGATTTGGAGCATGGAGACGATTATCTCGGGATTGCAAGATAACCAAACAAAACTTTTAGTGGATTTCTACTTATTTTATTAAATATCATCTCCACCAAACAGGACAAGCTTGCATCTGTTATAGTTTTGGAGAAAAATGTGTTCATTTCATGTATGCGCGAAATGCCTTAAAAATGGCTTTAAAATGGATTTGGAGCATGGAGACGATTATCTTGGGATTGCAAGATAACCAAACAAAACGTTTAGTGGATTTCTACTTATTTTATTAAATATCATCTCCACCAAACAGGACAAGCTTGCATCTGTTATAGTTTTGGAGAAAAATGTGTTCATTTCATGTATGCGTGAAATGCCTTAAAAATGGCTTTAAAATGGATTTGGAGCATGGAGACGATTATCTCGGGATTGCAAGATAACCAAACAAAACTTTTAGTGGATTTCTACTTATTTTATTAAATATCATCTCCACCAAACAGGACAAGCTTGCATCTGTTATAGTTTTGGAGAAAAATGTGTTCATTTCATGTATGCGCGAAATGCCTTAAAATGGCTTTAAAATGGATTTGGAGCATGGAGACGATTATCTCGGGATTGCAAGATAACCAAACAAAACTTTTAGTGGATTTCTACTTATTTTATTAAATATCATCTCCACCAAACAGGACAAGCTTGCATCTGTTATAGTTTTGGAGAAAAATGTGTTCATTTCATGTATGCGCGAAATGCCTTAAAAATGGCTTTAAAATGGATTTGGAGCATGGAGACGATTATCTCGGGATTGCAAGATAACCAAACAAAACTTTTAGTGGATTTCTACTTATTTTATTAAATATCATCTCCACCAAACAGGACAAGCTTGCATCTGTTATAGTTTTGGAGAAAAATGTGTTCATTTCATGTATGCGCGAAATGCCTTAAAAATGGCTTTAAAATGGATTTGGAGCATGGAGACGATTATCTCGGGATTGCAATATAACCAAACAAAACGTTTAGTGGATTTCTACTTATTTTATTAAATATCATCTCCACTAGTGATGAGCGAGTACTAAAAAGCTCGGGTGCTCGAAGCTCGGGCCGAGCCTCCCAAGATACTCGTGTACTCGGCCCGAGCACCGAGCCCAATGTTATCCTATGGGAGACCCGAGTATTTTTGTGAAATGACCCCCCGGCAGCATGGAGAAACCCTAAAAATGTCACAAAAGTCTCAGAAGAGTGCTCAAATGACATGGCATCAGCATGGGGAAGACCCCTTGAAGCATTTATCACTCAAAAGTCACAGATGTGAACAATTTTGTCCGAGTTTTACGCCATTTTTACGGACTCACCAGAAAACCATCCAAAATGACACCAAAATGAATTTTCATGGCGGAAATGTTAAGGGCACATACCCAATAGTGAGATAGAGCTGGTGTATGTTACTTTTTGAGATTAATACATGAAAGATTTTACATGAAAACCTTGTGTGGCACTCCGATGTCCAAAACGCACGTTTTGTGCTTTTTACTAGCGATGTCGGTCATTTTTTTTTTTTTATTCTATCTCCCTCAGTCCGTCGGTCTGTCTCTCTCTGTCTTGTCTGTCCCCCTCTCACAGTCTGTCGGTCAGTCCCCCCCCCTCTCTCTTACTTACCGTTCCCCGATCACTGCCGCGGAGCTGCACAGCTGTTCAAACTCCGGTGGCTTTTCCTCTTTTGAAAAAGCCGGCCGCTCATTAATCAATCTCCTATTCCCTGCTGTCCTGCTTTTCGGCGCCTATGATTGGTTGCAGTGAGACACGCTCCCACACTGAGTGACAGCTGTCTCACTGCAACCAATCACAGCAGCCGGTGTGTGTATACTGTGCAGTGAAATAAATAATTAAATAATTAAAAAAAACGGCATGCGGTCCCCCCAATTTTAATACCAGCCAGATAAAGCCATACGGCTGAAGGCTGGTATTCTCAGGATGGGGAGCTCCACGTTATGGGGAGCCCCCCACCCTAACAATATCAGTCAGCAGCCGCCCAGAATTGCCGCATACATTAGATGCGACAGTTCTGGGGCTGTACCCGGCTCTTCCCGATTTACCCTGGTGCGTTGGCAAATCGGGGTAATAAGGAGTTAATGGCAGCCCATAGCTGCCACTAAATCCTAGATTAATCATGTCAGGCGTCTCCCCGAGATTCCTTCCATGATTAATCTGTAAATTACAGTTAAAAAACACACACACCCGAAAAATCCTTTATTAGAAATAAAAAACACTAACAAAGTCCCTCATTACCAATTTATTAACCCCGACAAACCCTCCATGTCCGGCGTACTCCACAGTCCTCCAGCGTCGCGTCCAGCTCTGCTGCATGGAAGTGACAGGAGCTGCAGAAGACACCGCCGCTCCAGTCACCTCCACGCAGCTAAAGAGATGAGTATAGCGATCAGCTGAGCTGTCACTGAGGTTACCTGGATCCAGCGGTGGATGCAGCGGTGGCCGCGGGTAACCTCAGTGACAGCTCAGCTGATCGCGCTACTCACCGCCGCTCCAGTCAGCTCCATGCACCAACTGAGGTGAGTAGAGCGATCAGCTGCTGTCACTGAGGTTAATCGCGGCACCGCTGGATCCAGCGGTGGCCGGGAGTTACCTGACTGACAGCAGCTGATCGCGCTATTCCCTTCATTAGCTGCGTGGAGGTGACCGGCGGCTTTTACTATTTTGAAAAAGCCGGCCGCTCATTAAACAATCTCCTATTCCCTGCTTTCCCCGCCCACCGGTGCCTATGATTGGTTGCAGTGAGACACGCCCCCACGCTGAGTGACAGGTGTCACACTGCACCCAATCACAGCAGCCGGTGGGCGTGTCTATACTGTGCAGTAAAATAAATTAATAAATAATTAAAAAAAAACGGCGTGCGGTCCCCCCCATTTTAATGCCAGCCAGATAAAGCCATACGGCTGAAGGCTGGTATTCTCAGGATGGGGAGCTCCACGTTATGGGGAGCCCCCCAGCCTAACAATATCAGTCAGCAGCCGCCCAGAATTGCCGCATACATTATATGCGACAGTTCTGGGGCTGTACCCGGCTCTTCCCGATTTGCCCTGGTGCTTTGGCAAATCGGGGTAATAAGGAGTTAATGGCAGCCCATAGCTGCCACTAAATCCTAGATTAATCATGTCAGGCGTCTATGAGACACCTTCCATGATTAATCTGTAAGTTACAGTAAATAAACACACACACCCGAAAAATCCTTTATTAGAAATAAAAAACACACACACATTCCCTGGTTCACCACTTTAATCAGCCCCAAAAAGCCCTCCATGTCCGGCGTCATCCAGGATGTTCCAGCGTCGCATCCTGCGCTGCTGCATAGAGGTGACCGGAGCTGCAGAAGACACCGCCGCTCCGGTCACTTCCACGCAGCAAATGAGGTGAGTAGCGCGATCAGCTGAGCTGTCACTGAGGTTACCCGCCGTCACTGGATCCAGTGACAGCGGGTAACCTCAGTGACAGCTCAGCTGATCGCACGGCTGTCTTCATTAGCTGCGTGGAGGTGACCGGAGCGGCGGTGTCTTCTGCAGCTCCTGTCACTTCCATGCAGCAGAGCTGGACGCGACGCCGGAGTCCGTGGAGTACGCCGGACATGGAGGGTTTGTCGGGGTTAATAAATTGGTAATGAGGGACTTTGTTAGTGTTTTTTATTTCTAATAAAGGATTTTTCGGATGTGTGTGTTTTTTAACTGTAATTTACAGATTAATCATGGAAGGAATCTCGGGGAGACGCCTGACATGATTAATCTAGGATTTAGTGGCAGCTATGGGCTGCCATTAACTCCTTATTACCCCGATTTGCCAACGCACCAGGGTAAATCGGGAAGAGCCGGGTACAGTCCCAGAACTGTCGCATATAATGTATGCGGCAATTCTGGGCAGCTGTTGGCTGATATTGTTAGGGTGGGGGGCTCCCCATAACGTGGGGCTCCCCATCCTGAGAATACCAGCCTTCAGCCGTATGGCTTTATCTGGCTGGTTTTAAAAATGGGGGGAACCGCACGCCGTTTTTTTTTAATTATTTAATAAATAATTAAAATTAATAATTAAAATTAATAAATAATTAAAAAAAACGGCGTGCGGTTCCCCCCATTTTTAAAACCAGCCAGATAAAGCCATACGGCTGAAGGCTGGTATTCTCAGGATGGGGAGCTCCACGTTATGGGGAGCCCCCCACCCTAACAATATCAGCCAACAGCCGCCCAGAATTGCCGCATACATTATATGCGACAGTTCTGGGGCTGTACCCGGCTCTTCCCGATTTGCCCTGGTGCGTTGGCAAATCGGGGTAATAAGGAGTTATTGGCAGCCCATAGCTGCCAATAAGTCCTAGATTAATCATGTCAGGCGTCTATGAGACACCCTCCATGATTAATCTGTAAGTTACAGTAAATAAACACACACACACCAGAAAAAATCCTTTATTAGAAATAAAAACACACACATATACCCTGGTTCACCACTTTAATCAGCCCGAAAAAGCCCTCCATGTCCGGCGTAATCCAGGATGATCCAGCGTCGCATCCAGCGCTGCTGCATGGAGGTGACCGGAGCCGCAGCACACACAGCCGCTCCGGTCACCTCCACACAGCAAATGAACACAGCCGCGCGATCAGCTGCTGTCACTGAGGTTACCCGCGGCCACCGGTGGATGCAGCGGTGACAGCGGGTAACCTCAGTGACAGCAGCTGATCGCGCGGCTGTGTTCATTTGCTGTGTGGAGGTGACCGGAGCGGCGGTGTCTGCTGCAGCTCCGGTCACCTCCATGCAGCAGCGCTGGATGCGACGCTGGATCATCCTGGAGTACGCCGGACAAGGAGGGCTTTTTCGGGCTGATTAAAGTGGTGAACCAGGGTATATGTGTGTGTTTTTTATTTCTAATAAAGGATTTTTTCTGGTGTGTGTGTTTATTTACTGTAACTTACAGATTAATCATGGAGGGTGTCTCATAGACGCATGACATGATTAATCTAGGACTTATTGGCAGCTATGGGCTTCCAATAACTCCTTATTACCCCGATTTGCCAACGCACCAGGGTAAATCGGGAAGAGCCGGGTACAGCCCCAGAATTGTCGCATTTAATGTATGCGGAAATTCTGGCCAGCTGCTGACTGATATTGTTAGGGTGGGGGGCTCCCCATAACGTGGGGCTCCCCATCCTGAGAATACCAGCCTTCAGCTGTATGGCTTTATCTGGCTGGTATTAAAATTGGGGGGAACCGCACGCCGTTTTTTTAATTATTTATTTATTTATTTTACTGCACAGTATAGACACGCCCACCGGCTGCTGTGATTGGGTGCAGTGTGACACCTGTCACTCAGCGTGGGGGCGTGTCTCACTGCAACCAATCATAGGCGCCTGTGGCCGTGGAAAGCAGGGAATATGAGATGGCTGTGTACAGAGCACAGCGCGCCGGCCGGTATAAAGGCTCGGTCACGCTGTGCAGGCCGGCCAATCACTGCAATTCCACAACTAACAGGGCTGTGGCATTGCAGTGGTCTGCCAGCCAATCCCTGCATGAGGGCTGGCTCTCAAAAGAGCGCCAACATGCAGGGATGAAGACCACGAGTAAAGCACGAGTATTGCAAAATTACTCGGTACCCGCCGAGCAGCCCGAGTACAGTGATACTCGTGCGAGTACCGAGTAGTTACAAGCATGCTCGCTCATCACTAATCTCCACCAAACAGGACAAGCTTGCATCTGTTATAGTTTTGGAGAAAAATGTGTTCATTTCATGTATGCGCGAAATGCCTTAAAAATGGCTTTAAAATGGATTTGGAGCATGGAGACGATTATCTCGGGATTGCAAGATAACCAAACAAAACTTTTAGTGGATGTCTACTTATTTTATTAAATATCATCTCCACCAAACAGGACAAGCTTGCATCTGTTATAGTTTTGGAGAAAAATGTGTTCATTTCATGTATGCGCGAAATGCCTTAAAAATGGCTTTAAAATGGATTTGGAGCATGGAGACGATTATCTCGGGATTGCAAGATAACCAAACAAAACTTTTAGTGGATTTCTACTTATTTTATTAAATATCATCTCCACCAAACAGGACAAGCTTGCATGTGTTATAGTTTTGGAGAAAAATGTGTTCATTTCATGTATGCGCAAAATGCCTTTGAAATGGCTTTAAAATGGATTTGGAGCATGGAGACGATTATCTCGGGATTGCAAGATAACCAAACAAAACTTTTAGTGGATTTCTACTTATTTTATTAAATATCATCTCCACCAAACAGGACAAACTTGCATGTGTTATAGTTTTGGAGAAAAATGTGTTCATTTCATGTATGCGCAAAATGCCTTCGAAATGGCTTTAAAATGGATTTGGAGCATGGAGACGATTATCTCAGGATGGCAATATAAACAAACGAAACTTTTAGTAGATTTCTACTTATTTTATTAAATATTATCTCCACCAAACAGGACAAGCTTGCATCTGTTATAGTTTTGGAGAAAAATGTGTTAATTTCATGTATGCGCGAAATGCCTTAAAAATGGCTTTAAAATGGATTTGGAGCATGGAGACGATTATCTCGGGATTGCAAGATAACCAAACAAAACTTTTAGTGGATTTCTACTTATTTTATTAAATATCATCTCCACCAAACAGGACAAGCTTGCATCTGTTATAGTTTTGGAGAAAAATGTGTTCATTTCATGTATGCGCGAAATGCCTTAAAAATGGCTTTAAAATGGATTTGGAGCATGGAGACGATTATCTCGGGATTGCAAGATAACCAAACAAAACTTTTAGTGGATTTCTACTTATTTTATTAAATATCATCTCCACCAAACAGGACAAGCTTGCATGTGTTATAGTTTTGGAGAAAAATGTGTTCATTTCATGTATGCGCGAAATGCCTTAAAATGGCTTTAAAATGGATTTGGAGCATGGAGACGATTATCTCGGGATTGCAAGATAACCAAACAAAACTTTTAGTGGATTTCTACTTATTTTATTAAATATCATCTCCACCAAACAGGACAAGCTTGCATGTGTTATAGTTTTGGAGAAAAATGTGTTCATTTCATGTATGCGCGAAATGCCTTAAAAATGGCTTTAAAATGGATTTGGAGCATGGAGACGATTATCTCGGGATTGCAAGATAACCAAACAAAACTTTTAGTGGATTTCTACTTATTTTATTAAATATCATCTCCACCAAACAGGACAAGCTTGCATCTGTTATAGTTTTGGAGAAAAATGTGTTCATTTCATGTATGCGCGAAATGCCTTAAAAATGGCTTTAAAATGGATTTGGAGCATGGAGACGATTATCTCGGGATTGCAAGATAACCAAACAAAACTTTTAGTGGATTTCTACTTATTTTATTAAATATCATCTCCACCAAACAGGACAAGCTTGCATGTGTTATAGTTTTGGAGAAAAATGTGTTCATTTCATGTATGCGCAAAATGCCTTTGAAATGGCTTTAAAATGGATTTGGAACATGGAGACGATTATCTCAGGATGGCAATATAAACAAACGAAACTTTTAGTAGATTTCTACTTATTTTATTAAATATTATCTCCACCAAACAGGACAAGCTTGCATCTGTTATAGTTTTGGAGAAAAATGTGTTCATTTCATGTATGCGCGAAATGCCTTAAAAATGGCTTTAAAATGGATTTGGAGCATGGAGACGATTATCTCGGGATTGCAAGATAACCAAACAAAACTTTTAGTGGATTTCTACTTATTTTATTAAATATCATCTCCACCAAACAGGACAAGCTTGCATCTGTTATAGTTTTGGAGAAAAATGTGTTCATTTCATGTATGCGCGAAATGCCTTAAAAATGGCTTTAAAATGGATTTGGAGCATGGAGACGATTATCTCGGGATTGCAAGATAACCAAACAAAACTTTTAGTGGATTTCTACTTATTTTATTAAATATCATCTCCACCAAACAGGACAAGCTTGCATGTGTTATAGTTTTGGAGAAAAATGTGTTCATTTCATGTATGCGCAAAATGCCTTAAAAATGGCTTTAAAATGGATTTGGAGCATGGAGACGATTATCTCGGGATTGCAAGATAACCAAACAAAACTTTTAGTGGATTTCTACTTATTTTATTAAATATCATCTCCACCAAACAGGACAAGCTTGCATGTGTTATAGTTTTGGAGAAAAATGTGTTCATTTCATGTATGCGCGAAATGCCTTAAAAATGGCTTTAAAATGGATTTGGAGCATGGAGACGATTATCTCGGGATTGCAAGATAACCAAACAAAACTTTTAGTGGATTTCTACTTATTTTATTAAATATCATCTCCACCAAACAGGACAAGCTTGCATGTGTTATAGTTTTGGAGAAAAATGTGTTCATTTCATGTATGCGCGAAATGCCTTAAAAATGGCTTTAAAATGGATTTGGAGCATGGAGACGATTATCTCGGGATTGCAAGATAACCAAACAAAACTTTTAGTGGATTTCTACTTATTTTATTAAATATCATCTCCACCAAACAGGACAAGCTTGCATCTGTTATAGTTTTGGAGAAAAATGTGTTCATTTCATGTATGCGCGAAATGCCTTAAAAATGGCTTTAAAATGGATTTGGAGCATGGAGACGATTATCTCGGGATTGCAAGATAACCAAACAAAACTTTTAGTGGATTTCTACTTATTTTATTAAATATCATCTCCACCAAACAGGACAAGCTTGCATCTGTTATAGTTTTGGAGAAAAATGTGTTCATTTCATGTATGCGCGAAATGCCTTAAAAATGGCTTTAAAATGGATTTGGAGCATGGAGACGATTATCTCGGGATTGCAATATAACCAAACAAAACTTTTAGTGGATTTCTACTTATTTTATTTAATATCATCTCCACCAAACAGGACAAGCTTGCATCTGTTATAGTTTTGGAGAAAAATGTGTTCATTTCATGTATGTGCGAAATGCCTTAAAAATGGCTTTAAAATGGATTTGGAGCATGGAGACGATTATCTCGGGATTGCAAGATAACCAAACAAAACTTTTAGTGGATTTCTACTTATTTTATTAAATATCATCTCCACCAAACAGGACAAGCTTGCATCTGTTATAGTTTTGGAGAAAAATGTGTTCATTTCATGTATGCGCGAAATGCCTTAAAAATGGCTTTAAAATGGATTTGGAGCATGGAGACGATTATCTCGGGATTGCAAGATAACCAAACAAAACTTTTAGTGGATTTCTACTTATTTTATTAAATATCATCTCCACCAAACAGGACAAGCTTGCATCTGTTATAGTTTTGGAGAAAAATGTGTTCATTTCATGTATGCGCGAAATGCCTTAAAAATGGCTTTAAAATGGATTTGGAGCATGGAGACTATTATCTCGGGATTGCAAGATAACCAAACAAAACTTTTAGTGGATTTCTACTTATTTTATTAAATATCATCTCCACCAAACAGGACAAGCTTGCATCTGTTATAGTTTTGGAGAAAAATGTGTTCATTTCATGTATGCGCGAAATGCCTTAAAAATGGCTTTAAAATGGATTTGGAGCATGGAGACGATTATCTCGGGATTGCAATATAACCAAACAAAACTTTTAGTGGATTTCTACTTATTTTATTTAATATCATCTCCACCAAACAGGACAAGCTTGCATCTGTTATAGTTTTGGAGAAAAATGTGTTCATTTCATGTATGTGCGAAATGCCTTAAAAATGGCTTTAAAATGGATTTGGAGCATGGAGACGATTATCTCGGGATTGCAAGATAACCAAACAAAACTTTTAGTGGATTTCTACTTATTTTATTAAATATCATCTCCACCAAACAGGACAAGCTTGCATCTGTTATAGTTTTGGAGAAAAATGTGTTCATTTCATGTATGCGCGAAATGCCTTAAAAATGGCTTTAAAATGGATTTGGAGCATGGAGACGATTATCTCGGGATTGCAAGATAACCAAACAAAACTTTTAGTGGATTTCTACTTATTTTATTAAATATCATCTCCACCAAACAGGACAAGCTTGCATCTGTTATAGTTTTGGAGAAAAATGTGTTCATTTCATGTATGCGCGAAATGCCTTAAAAATGGCTTTAAAATGGATTTGGAGCATGGAGACGATTATCTCGGGATTGCAAGATAACCAAACAAAACTTTTAGTGGATTTCTACTTATTTTATTAAATATCATCTCCACCAAACAGGACAAGCTTGCATGTGTTATAGTTTTGGAGAAAAATGTGTTCATTTCATGTATGCGCAAAATGCCTTTGAAATGGCTTTAAAATGGATTTGGAGCATGGAGACGATTATCTCGGGATTGCAAGATAACCAAACAAAACTTTTAGTGGATTTCTACTTATTTTATTAAATATCATCTCCACCAAACAGGACAAGCTTGCATCTGTTATAGTTTTGGAGAAAAATGTGTTCATTTCATGTATGCGCGAAATGCCTTAAAAATGGCTTTAAAATGGATTTGGAGCATGGAGACGATTATCTCGGGATTGCAAGATAACCAAACAAAACTTTTAGTGGATTTCTACTTATTTTATTAAATATCATCTCCACCAAACAGGACAAGCTTGCATCTGTTATAGTTTTGGAGAAAAATGTGTTCATTTCATGTATGCGCGAAATGCCTTAAAAATGGCTTTAAAATGGATTTGGAGCATGGAGACGATTATCTCGGGATTGCAAGATAACCAAACAAAACGTTTAGTGGATTTCTACTTATTTTATTAAATATCATCTCCACCAAACAGGACAAGCTTGCATCTGTTATAGTTTTGGAGAAAAATGTGTTCATTTCATGTATGCGCGAAATGCCTTAAAAATGGCTTTAAAATTGATTTGGAGCATGGAGACGATTATCTCGGGATTGCAAGATAACCAAACAAAACTTTTAGTGGATTTCTACTTATTTTATTAAATATCATCTCCACCAAACAGGACAAGCTTGCATCTGTTATAGTTTTGGAGAAAAATGTGTTCATTTCATGTATGCGCGAAATGCCTTAAAAATGGCTTTAAAATGGATTTGGAGCATGGAGACGATTATCTCGGGATTGCAAGATAACCAAACAAAACTTTTAGTGGATTTCTACTTATTTTATTAAATATCATCTCCACCAAACAGGACAAGCTTGCATCTGTTATAGTTTTGGAGAAAAATGTGTTCATTTCATGTATGCGCGAAATGCCTTAAAAATGGCTTTAAAATGGATTTGGAGCATGGAGACGATTATCTCGGGATTGCAAGATAACCAAACAAAACTTTTAGTGGATTTCTACTTATTTTATTAAATATCATCTCCACCAAACAGGACAAGCTTGCATCTGTTATAGTTTTGGAGAAAAATGTGTTCATTTCATGTATGCACGAAATGCCTTAAAAATGGCTTTAAAATGGATTTGGAGCATGGAGACGATTATCTCGGGATTGCAAGATAACCAAACAAAACTTTTAGTGGATTTCTACTTATTTTATTAAATATCATCTCCACCAAACAGGACAAGCTTGCATCTGTTATAGTTTTGGAGAAAAATGTGTTCATTTCATGTATGCGCAAAATGCCTTTGAAATGCTTTAAAATGGATTTGGAGCATGGAGACGATTATCTCAGGATGGCAATATAAACAAACGAAACTTTTAGTAGATTTCTACTTATTTTTTTAAATATTATCTCGACCAAACAGGACAAGCTTGCATCTGTTATAGTTTTGGAGAAAAATGTGTTCATTTCATGTATGCGCGAAATGCCTTAAAAATGGCTTTAAAATGGATTTGGAGCATGGAGACGATTATCTCGGGATTGCAAGATAACCAAACAAAACTTTTAGTGGATTTCTACTTATTTTATTAAATATTATCTCGACCAAACAGGACAAGCTTGCATCTGTTATAGTTTTGGAGAAAAATGTGTTCATTTCATGTATGCGCGAAATGCCTTAAAAATGGCTTTAAAATGGATTTGGAGCATGGAGACGATTATCTCGGGATTGCAAGATAACCAAACAAAACTTTTAGTGGATTTCTACTTATTTTATTAAATATCATCTCCACCAAACAGGACAAGCTTGCATCTGTTATAGTTTTGGAGAAAAATGTGTTCATTTCATGTATGCGCGAAATGCCTTAAAAATGGCTTTAAAATGGATTTGGAGCATGGAGACGATTATCTCGGGATTGCAAGATAACCAAACAAAACTTTTAGTGGATTTCTACTTATTTTATTAAATATCATCTCCACCAAACAGGACAAGCTTGCATCTGTTATAGTTTTGGAGAAAAATGTGTTCATTTCATGTATGCGCGAAATGCCTTAAAAATGGCTTTAAAATGGATTTGGAGCATGGAGACGATTATCTCGGGATTGCAAGATAACCAAACAAAACTTTTAGTGGATTTCTACTTATTTTATTAAATATCATCTCCACCAAACAGGACAAGCTTGCATCTGTTATAGTTTTGGAGAAAAATGTGTTCATTTCATGTATGCGCGAAATGCCTTAAAAATGGCTTTAAAATGGATTTGGAGCATGGAGACGATTATCTCGGGTTTTTCAAGATAACCAAACAAAACTTTTAGTGGATTTCTACTTATTTTATTAAATATCATCTCCACCAAACAGGACAAGCTTGCATCTGTTATAGTTTTGGAGAAAAATGTGTTCATTTCATGTATGCGCGAAATGCCTTAAAAATTGCTTTAAAATTGATTTGGAGCATGGAGACGATTATCTCGGGATTGCAAGATAACCAAACAAAACTTTTAGTGGATTTCTACTTATTTTATTAAATATCATCTCCACCAAACAGGACAAGCTTGCATCTGTTATAGTTTTGGAGAAAAATGTGTTCATTTCATGTATGCGCGAAATGCCTTAAAAATGGCTTTAAAATGGATTTGGAGCATGGAGACGATTATCTCGGGATTGCAAGATAACCAAACAAAACTTTTAGTGGATTTCTACTTATTTTATTAAATATCATCTCCACCAAACAGGACAAGCTTGCATCTGTTATAGTTTTGGAGAAAAATGTGTTCATTTCATGTATGCGCGAAATGCCTTAAAAATGGCTTTAAAATGGATTTGGAGCATGGAGACGATTATCTCGGGATTGCAAGATAACCAAACAAAACTTTTAGTGGATTTCTACTTATTTTATTAAATATCATCTCCACCAAACAGGACAAGCTTGCATCTGTTATAGTTTTGGAGAAAAATGTGTTCATTTCATGTATGCGCGAAATGCCTTAAAAATGGCTTTAAAATGGATTTGGAGCATGGAGACGATTATCTCGGGATTGCAAGATAACCAAACAAAACTTTTAGTGGATTTCTACTTATTTTATTAAATATCATCTCCACCAAACAGGACAAGCTTGCATGTGTTATAGTTTTGGAGAAAAATGTGTTCATTTCATGTATGCGCAAAATGCCTTTGAAATGGCTTTAAAATGGATTTGGAGCATGGAGACGATTATCTCGGGATTGCAAGATAACCAAACAAAACTTTTAGTGGATTTCTACTTATTTTATTAAATATCATCTCCACCAAACAGGACAAGCTTGCATGTGTTATAGTTTTGGAGAAAAATGTGTTCATTTCATGTATGCGCAAAATGCCTTTGAAATGGCTTTAAAATGGATTTGGAGCATGGAGACGATTATCTCAGGATGGCAATATAAACAAACGAAACTTTTAGTAGATTTCTACTTATTTTATTAAATATTATCTCGACCAAACAGGACAAGCTTGCATCTGTTATAGTTTTGGAGAAAAATGTGTTCATTTCATGTATGCGCGAAATGCCTTAAAAATGGCTTTAAAATAGATTTGGAGCATGGAGACGATTATCTCGGGATTGCAAGATAACCAAACAAAACTTTTAGTGGATTTCTACTTATTTTATTAAATATCATCTCCACCAAACAGGACAAGCTTGCATCTGTTATAGTTTTGGAGAAAAATGTGTTCATTTCATGTATGCGCGAAATGCCTTAAAAATGGCTTTAAAATGGATTTGGAGCATGGAGACGATTATCTCGGGATTGCAAGATAACCAAACAAAACTTTTAGTGGATTTCTACTTATTTTATTAAATATCATCTCCACCAAACAGGACAAGCTTGCATCTGTTATAGTTTTGGAGAAAAATGTGTTCATTTCATGTATGCGCGAAATGCCTTAAAAATGGCTTTAAAATGGATTTGGAGCATGGAGACGATTATCTCGGGATTGCAAGATAACCAAACAAAACTTTTAGTGGATTTCTACTTATTTTATTAAATATCATCTCCACCAAACAGGACAAGCTTGCATCTGTTATAGTTTTGGAGAAAAATGTGTTCATTTCATGTATGCGCGAAAAGCCTTAAAAATGGCTTTAAAATGGATTTGGAGCATGGAGACGATTATCTCGGGATTGCAAGATAACCAAACAAAACTTTTAGTGGATTTCTACTTATTTTATTAAATATCATCTCCACCAAACAGGACAAGCTTGCATCTGTTATAGTTTTGGAGAAAAATGTGTTCATTTCATGTATGCGCGAAATGCCTTAAAAATGGCTTTAAAATGGATTTGGAGCATGGAGACGATTATCTCGGGATTGCAAGATAACCAAACAAAACTTTTAGTGGATTTCTACTTATTTTATTAAATATCATCTCCACCAAACAGGACAAGCTTGCATCTGTTATAGTTTTGGAGAAAAATGTGTTCATTTCATGTATGCGCGAAATGCCTTAAAAATAACTTTAAAATGGATTTGGAGCATGGAGACGATTATCTCGGGATTGCAAGATAACCAAACAAAACTTTTAGTGGATTTCTACTTATTTTATTAAATATCATCTCCACCAAACAGGACAAGCTTGCATGTGTTATAGTTTTGGAGAAAAATGTGTTCATTTCATGTATGCGCAAAATGCCTTTGAAATGGCTTTAAAATGGATTTGGAGCATGGAGACGATTATCTCAGGATGGCAATATAAACAAACGAAACTTTTAGTAGATTTCTACTTATTTTTTTAAATATTATCTCGACCAAACAGGACAAGCTTGCATCTGTTATAGTTTTGGAGAAAAATGTGTTCATTTCATGTATGCGCGAAATGCCTTAAAAATGGCTTTAAAATGGATTTGGAGCATGGAGACGATTATCTCGGGATTGCAAGATAACCAAACAAAACTTTTAGTGGATTTCTACTTATTTTATTAAATATCATCTCCACCAAACAGGACAAGCTTGCATCTGTTATAGTTTTGGAGAAAAATGTGTTCATTTCATGTATGCGCGAAATGCCTTAAAAATGGCTTTAAAATGGATTTGGAGCATGGAGACGATTATCTCGGGATTGCAATATAACCAAACAAAACTTTTAGTGGATTTCTACTTATTTTATTAAATATCATCTCCACCAAACAGGACAAGCTTGCATCTGTTATAGTTTTGGAGAAAAATGTGTTCATTTCATGTATGCGCGAAATGCCTTAAAAATGGCTTTAAAATGGATTTGGAGCATGGAGACGATTATCTCGGGATTGCAAGATAACCAAACAAAACTTTTAGTGGATTTCTACTTATTTTATTAAATATCATCTCCACCAAACAGGACAAGCTTGCATCTGTTATAGTTTTGGAGAAAAATGTGTTCATTTCATGTATGCGCGAAATGCCTTAAAAATGGCTTTAAAATGGATTTGGAGCATGGAGACGATTATCTCGGGATTGCAAGATAACCAAACAAAACTTTTAGTGGATTTCTACTTATTTTATTAATATCATCTCCACCAAACAGGACAAGCTTGCATCTGTTATAGTTTTGGAGAAAAATGTGTTCATTTCATGTATGCGCGAAATGCCTTAAAAATGGCTTTAAAATGGATTTGGAGCATGGAGACGATTATCTCGGGATTGCAAGATAACCAAACAAAACTTTTAGTGGATTTCTACTTATTTTATTA